>NW_027527957.1:600921-643932 GCF_008692635.1 Crocuta crocuta
TTTATAAGTAGTATATAATATATAGATATATAATATATATATAGATTCTTAAACAGGAATAAAATAATAGCTAATACTTATTAAATACTTTCCTCCAAAAATTATATATTTACCAAAGTTTTCCTTTACTGGGTTCATGTTTTTATATATATAGACTTTATGTTGATCTATGCTGATATTTGTGAGATGGATTTGTCTCAATTTCATTTATTGAATCTATACTCTCTTTTCACAATGATTGGAAACATTCCCTTACCATACACTAAATTCTTACACATACTTAAATTTGTTTCTAGAATTCAAATTAATTTAAATCCAGTTTAAGTTTTGATTTAAATCAACCTTGAAAGAACTAATATAGAACACTTAATCAAAAAAATCTTTAATCCAAAAAAATGCATATGCTTTTCTTTGCAATGAATTTATGATTTATTAGGTTCGACTCCTCAAAAAATGGCAATAACGTCATATGATAAGAGTACAACACATTCTTTTAGCATATTCTGTTTAAAGTTTTCATGGTCCTACTGAATTTCTTTTCAATCCTCTTCCATGTCTATCCCTTTCATTCCTCCTAACCATTCAAATCCAGTGATTGGTACTGACAAATATTTCAATGAGTTCAGAAGAGACAGAAATCTCTGAAGACTTTAGGAAGGAGGTGGAACTCCACTATGCCTTGAAGGAAAAGTAAGGGAGACTTTGGATAGGAGGAAAGGTAAGTGGTAAAATAAGAAAGGAGGAAAACACACAAGCAGGAAGCAGGCAGGCACCCCCTGGGGCAAAGGATTGGTTTGAATGGGAGCTCAGGAGGCAAAGCCATACTGTGGCAGGTGATACTGCTGTATTTATTATTCACCTGAAAAGGGTTCAAAACAGTGTGGATGGTATGCTTCCATAGAGTCACAGATTGATACATGCATAAAAAATAATTCTGGGTGTGCCTAGGTGGCTTAGTCGGTTAAGTGTCTGACTTCAGTTCAGACAGGTCATGATCCTCCAGGTTCGTGAGTTCAAGCCCTGTGTTGGGCTTAGCGTGACAACTCAAAGCCTAGAGTCTGCTTTGGATTCTGTGCCTCCCTCTCTCTCTGTCCCTCCCCCACTAGTGTTCTGTCTGTCTCTCTCTCTCTCAAAAATTAATAAACATTGGGCTGCCTGGGTGGCTTAGTTGGTCAAGCGTCCGACTTCAGCTCAGGTCATGATCTCACGGTTCGTGGGTTCGAGCCCCACGTCAGGATCTGTACTGACAGCTCAGATCCTGGAGCCTGTTTCAGATTCTGTATCTCCCTCTCTCTCTGACCCTCCCCTGCTCACACTGTCTCTCTCTCTCTCTCAAAAATAAATTTTTAAAAACACATCAAAATAAATTTTATAGTCCTGAATACACAAAGTCATATTCGGCCATTAGGTTTGATCTATTGTTAAGTCTTATATATATACTATTGCTAATATACGTGTTACCAGGATGTTCAAAAGTAAGTGAGTAAATTCCACAATTTGACAAATTAAACTCAGTCTGTCTTTGGCTATTAATAGAATGCTTTAGGCTGTCTACATGCTGAGATCTTCAGAGCACCATAATTATGTCTTTAAGAAATCCATAGAGAAGCTTCTGGAACACCTTTAAGATTAAGCCCCAATAGAAGCTAGAATCAACTATGGCCTATCTTTAAAATTTCCATTTAAAGACTGTAAATATAATGCAAATGTTATGCTCTATAACTAGATGGCTTTGGCTTTTAAAATATATTAAAGCTATATTGATTTCCCTTTCTTCCCAACTGTGGCCATTAAAGACAAATATAAATGTAATAAAATTGTTTGATTTAATCCGCTTCATTTTCAAGCAATCCAGGCCAAGTCTCAGGTACTAAACCCAGATAACAGTGATGGGTGACCAGGCCAAAAGGCTCAAGAACAGAGGAGAAAAGACAGCAGCAAGAGAGAACTTTTATTCAGGGGCTCAGAAGAACCAGGAAGCAGTTGGAGAACTTGGTAAAAACGCCGACTCCTCTTCACCACCCAGTCCCACAGCACACACACACACACACACACACACACACCCCAGGCTTCCTGGATCAGCATTCACAAAAGTCTGCATTTGGGGGGCACCTGGGTGGCTCAGTGGGTTAAGTGTCAACTCTTGATTTCAGATCAAGTCATGATCTCACGGTTCATGGGTTCCAGCCCTGTGTTGGGCTCCTCACTGACAGCCTGCTTGGGATTCAATCTCTCTCCCTCTCTCTCTACCCCTCCCCCTGCGTGCTGGCTCACACGCTTTCTCTCCCTCTATCTGTCTCTCAAAATAAATAAATAAAAACTTTTTTTTTTAATCTGCATTTTTAATCCCTAATTCCTGCAAATTTTGACATTAAAAACCATTCGAAGGCCAGATGGGCAGTTATCAGAAACAGTGCTGGGGGGATGGGGAGGGAAACAGGTGAAGGTGGCCAAAAGGTATAAGCTTCCAGCTATAAAATAAGTCATGGAGATATAATGTACCACATGGTGACTCTATTGAAAATACTGTATTCCGTATCTGAGGTTTCTAAGCGAGTAGATCTTAAGCGTTCTCGCACAAGAAAAAACTGTAACTAGGTATGGTGACCGATGGTTAACAAGATTTATTGTGGTTATTTCACAATACATCCAAACTCCAAATCAGTATGCTGCACATCTGAAATCAGTGTTATGTTATACGTCAGCTGTATCTCAATAAAAATAAATAAATAAACATAGAAACTACTATAAGCGATACAGAAACTGAAAAGGAGAAGTAAGAAAAGGGGAAATGTGTAATAATATTAACAAAACGCCTACTTTATTTCTCCTACCAGGCAGAGTCTAAACACTGTCTCAGTCTTAATGACAGAGATGGAAACAAGACAAAATGAACCAGATGTGAGCAATGTCATCCCAGGATTATCAGGCAGGTTGACTGAAGATTTATTTAGTCTAATGTAAACGCACCTTGCTTCTGTTCCAGGAAAGAGACCAAATTTTTAATTTTTATGGATTTCTCTTTAATTTACCTTTACTCAGAAAAAGTCTTGGCATTGAGATATTTTTAATGAAACCTCTAATTTTTTTCAAAGTACCATGAACGTACATCTTTTAAATAAGAATTGCTTACGCTAGAAACAAGAAAGTATCCAATACAGAGATGATGCAAATATTACACAAGTTCTACTGGGGAAGAGGAAGGTAGTGCTGATAGAAAATGATGGCATCGCACAAAGGCTGCCAATCAAATGTCCTGTCAACATGAGCGTATTTCATAGATTCTGCTACACAAGGTGACAGGAATTCCTTTTCTCATTTCTCAGATTTAGCGAAGACAGCACAGGCAGGTTAATGTAAGCAATGAGTCAAGTCTGTAGGCTAATATCAGCATTGGGCTCCCGCAACAGTTTTTCATTTCTGTCGTACCCCCTCACAGCTTATCACACAAGACCGCCCTCCTTTCACCTCTGCTGACCTCACCCAGTCCCCTGCCTTTCCAGCTCTCCCTTCCTCCAAGAAAGATGTATGGGGGCTCAGAAAACGCAAATGTATCTGTGAATCAGAAGCAGGAATGTTTAAGGCACTCACTTATCAGGTTCTGCTAGAATCCTCAGCCCTTGCCAACCCTTTTCTGAGACCAGTTTCCACTTGTAGGCATAGCCCAAGTTTCTGGAATGAATCCTAAATATAGGCAGGACAGTTTTAAGAACTTACACCAAGAACCCAGGACCCTCTCTATCTCCTGGACCTTCTCTCTGGTCTCTCTCTATTCCACCCACATAAGGAATGCTTGTCTGAAACTCCAGCTATGGATTTCAGATATTGTGATGTGCTTGTCAAGCTGGATTGCATTCATTCATAATAGGTTTTCAGCCTGCTGTGGCTGACTCAAATATAAACTAGAATTCTTGCAACCAAAAGACTGAAATCTAGAATTAAAAGGCAAAACAGCTATATAAATAAATATAACAAACACAAAGCTCTCTATAACTGTAAGCCCCATACTGAAGTATTTATAAAGAACATAAAGGAAGCTGAACAGGATCTGTCTGGAAGAGCTGAAGAAGGTGTCACAGGGGATATGAAATGGAGAAGAAGGAAAGAGCATGCTAGACAGTTGGAACAGCACATACATAGGCATAAAATAATTAGAAGAGGGACAGACGCCTGGGTGGCTCAGTCGGTTGAGAGTTGGACTTCCGCTCATGATCTCAGTTTGTGAACTTGAGCCCTGGGTTGAACTAGCTGCCTGTCAGTGCAGAGCCCGCTTCAGATCTTCCATCCCCCCTCTCTCTGCCCCTCCTCCACTCACTCCCTCTCTCAAAAATAAGCATTAAACAAATTATTAGAAAATGGTATGCTTAGGGAGCAAAAAGGAGCTGGTGGACTAGAGTGTATGGAATAGGAGAGCCAGACTGAGGAGTGGGTCGGCCAGCCACTGCCAGGAGCCAAGGGACATTTGATTTGAGCTGCCTTGGCATTATAATAAAATGGAGAAATCGTACTTTCCACGCTCTCACTTAGGAAAGGTACAAAAAGCAATTGGTGAGCCAAAGCAGAATTGCCTGTAAAAATCGAAGAGAAACTGAAAGCTGCCAACGGCAGCTCTCCACCTTTCTTCCACGATGGGCCCTATCGCTCCCCAGGTAACTGAAAACAACATTCAAACAACATGGGTTTGAAGGAGCATCAAAGTTCAGCGGAGATGTCAATGCATCCCTCTAACTCTGAGGTACATAAGATAGAGCACTGAGAAAGGATACCGAAATGATAATAGTAGTTCTGAATCCTGACTTCAAGTACTTTATATCTATTAACTCGTTCAATCCTTATAACCACCCTATGGGGTAGACACTATTATCACCTTTGTATCTCAGATGAAGAAGCAGAAGCATATAGTGATTAAATAACTTTCCAAAACTCATGCAGCAAATATGGAGCCAGGATCTGAACCAAGATGGCTGCCTCCAGAGTCTCCACACTGAGCCATCACACAATTCTGACATACTGAGTTTTTACCCTATCCTCTGGATAGTGGAGAGCTGGCAAGGTTTTATAAGCAATGGGGCAATAATCTGTGTATGAAGATCACTCTGGAGGAATTTGAGAAGATTGAAGAGAGTTGGGAGAGGCTGAAACCCAAAGCAAGAAGAAGGGGGTCCTGTACTCATCATAGTAGGAGACAATGGGGGCCTGAACCAAGCAGTGGAATGAATCTATAGATGAGATGAGACTGAAGAAGTGTTAGAGCCCTCAAATCACTGGGATCTGACTGATTGTTGGTGGGAGGGGACAGTGACGGGAAAATCAAGGCTTTGATGAGAGGGTAAATGAGAAAACATTGTTTTCTTATGGAAAATGTTTGTTTTTGAGGCCCTGGGTGTCACCAGATAAAGGGACTCACTGAGCAAGTAAAATAGAGAAAGAGAACCCCACAGGAGATCAGGAGTTGGAGAGAGGGGTATGTAGGGAAAGAGATAAGGGTAGCAGATTGCACCCTGAAGGCCAGCACTTAGCCAAGGTAGAGGAAGCAGGGAAAGAGACTGAGCAGTAATTGGAAAGGCAATAGAAGGGGCAGGAGAGAGTGCAGTTGTGCAAAGCAAAGAAGGAGAAAGTTCTGGAAAAAAAGAAGATGAACAGTGTAAAATGCTGTGATGTACTGATAAAGCGCCTCTGAAAGGGCCATGAAGACATTTTAAACCCCCCCCCCAANCCCACCTCTTATTCCCCTTACCCCCACTCCGGTCCAATTCCAAGGTCTTCAACCTTGACTTTCCAGGCATTGGTTAATTATCCCATACAAGCTTTAACATTACTCTTATGTCCTCCATTCTGACGAAGATATCAGAACATAGTTCCCTAGGCTAGAGAACAGAACCCAAGGAAACTATACATATTCTCTACCTTCGTGTTTTGATCCACAATCTTCTTCAGATTTTTCAGCAGATGATTATTTGGACCACCTTCTTTCTCATTAACATAAACTATCCTATCCAGGTCTGGAAAGTTCCGGTTCAGATCTATTCCCTGGGCATTGCTTCGACCCACAAACCAGTCCTTGAGCTCACCAGGCTAAAAGAATCAAGGAGAAGAATAATAAGTTATTTAGTATCATTGTTACTATCTAATTAAGGTTTTCATTAATGATTTTTAAAATAATTTATTAAGATTAACTATTTCCGCAATATCCTCTCAAAGCTGCATTTTCACTCTCTTACTGACAAACACATGAAGGTATCAGATTGAAAGTATTAGTTATACTTATTTCAAAAAATAGTTTCAATGAATAATATTTTAAATATTAACAATAATTACATTTAAGTGACATGTATCATCAAACTGCAAAAAATATCTGTACATATTAGAAATGGATAATTACTTACAAAGTATGCTAGTCTAGGGGCACCTGAGTGGCTCAGTTGGTTTAGCATCCAACTTTGGGTCAGGTCATGATCTCAAGGTTTGTGGGTTCAAGCCCTTCATTGGGCTCTGTCCTGACAGCTCAGAGACGGGAGTCTGCTTCTGCTTCTGTGTCTCCCCATCTCTCTGCCCCTCCCCTGCTCATGCTCTGTCTCTCTCTTTCCCTCCAAAAATAAAAAACATTAAAAACATTTTTCTTTCAAAATAAAGCATCCTAATCTAGATTTGGGTTTAAGTAAAATATTCACTGGCTCTGTAAATTACAGCAATCAATTTTTTAAGTATTCAAAAGAATAAATTACTAAAGAAGATTGGAGGTTTAAAAAAAGTTTAACATAAATTATTTACAAATTAGTAATATACCTCCCTCTTATAGTCTTCATGAAAAACTTCATAGAGCTCTGTAAATTGAGAAATTTTAAGCCCTTCATTCCTATAATGGTATAATCTGGAAATTTAGTGAATTTCAAGACATTTAGCTATATTCCCTAATGCATATTTCTTGCTTTACTATTACATTGTACATAATCTATGATATAGAGCCAATCCCCATATTCTTGTGATTATACAAACTCAGATAACTTAGACTCAAAGGAATAAAAATCTATAACAGAAGATAAAAATGATAATCTTTTGTCTACTCTGTCTTACAGTTCTGAATATACATAATTATATTTATAATTACTACTTATAATAAACAATCTTACAGTTCTTATAACAGTAAATAATTTAATTCTCTATGTTATCAGAATTTTTCTTTTATAAATTTAGAAATTGTATCAATGCTACTGTCTGGGTTTCTTACCACGTCAAGCTGTCAGATCACTGGATCTTTTAAGGTACAAATCAACTTCCTAACTGTAGATGAACATACTAATAAGTACTTTTGTACACTCCCATAAAATAAAACTGCTTCAAACTGTAGAAAATAACTAATGTTCTCCATACCTGTGCAAACAAAAAGGGAACATATGCCATATATCTTCTCTTGAAATGTTGTCATTACTTTCCAGCTTCTCTAACAATTATAATGTATTAAGTTAATTTCATGTTAGATTTAGGAAGAGTTTTTGGTGTTGTTCTTTTTTACTTTACTCATCATACATAGACAAGAATTAAACATTGATCTGGCCAGAATTTTTCTTTCTTGGTGTCAGTAGAGGGCGCTATGTCATCACCTCACTCAGAGACAGCCATGGCATTATTCTTCAACACTTGGCAGTCGTCTTATTTTTAGATTTTTTTAGAAGAAATGTATCTAGTCACAAATGTGGGTGAATCAATTGATTTATTTAACAACAAAACATTAATTAAATATTGTCTTATTAACAAAATTTCTCATTCGCAATCTCTGGAAAAGAAATTCACCCACCATCCCTTTCCTTCTGAACTTTTTTCTTGCCAGCAAGTTGAATGGCATGTCACTTATATCCCTCTGTCCTCTATGTAAACTTCATATGAGTCTATTACTTACACATAAGCACATAGGTACGAACATGAAGGAACACAGCGTGCCCTGCTCTGAGCTGGCTAGAACTCACCTGAGATGCAGCCTTCTCAAAGCCATCAGGGTTGAGGGAAGGCATGATGTGGATACGAGTGTTGTGGATCAGCTTGACGATTGTCTCATTCCCCTTTTGGTATTCATTGCACAGGTATTGCGCCAGGAAAATGAGCAGTTCCCGTCCAACAGCCTCATTACCATGCATATTCCCAATGTATTTAAATTCAGGCTCACCTAAAAGAGCAAAAATCGATAGTATGAAGACACTTTCTATAGCTTCAAATGGAATACAAATGACAGACAGTTATGAGTATATTGTATATCTCCTAATCTAAGCTGACAGTTTCTTCCCTCTCCAGAAATGATACCTAAGAAATCTACTTTAAATATCAAAAATACTCCAAGTGCTTCTTTCCTTCTAATTCTCTCTCCTTAGCTTACCCACTTGTTAAGGACTGAATTGTGTCTCCTCCAAATTCATATGTTGAAGCCCTAACCTCCAATGTGACTATATTTGGAGACAGGATCTTTAAAGAAATAAGTAAGGTTAAATGAGATCATAAGGGTGGGACCCTAATCCTTTCAAGAAGAAGAAGAGACACCAATGATCTCTCTCCTCTCTCCCCAGGTGCATGGAGAAAAGGCCATCT
This sequence comes from Crocuta crocuta, assembly GCF_008692635.1. NCBI lineage: Eukaryota > Metazoa > Chordata > Mammalia > Carnivora > Hyaenidae > Crocuta > Crocuta crocuta. The sequence continues at coordinate 609,499 of NW_027527957.1, forward strand.
GAAGACACAGCGAGAAGATTACCTGCAAACCAGGAAGAGAGGGCTCAGAAATCAACCCTGCTTATCCCTTACTCTTGGACTTCCAGCTTTCAGGACTATAAGAAAATAGATTCCTGTTGTTTAAGTCACCCAGTCAGTGGTATTTTGTTAGCACAACCCAAGCAGACAAATAGACCATCTTCACCCTCAATAAATAATATACTGCATACCTCCTACTGGTTAAAAACTGAACTTTGCTTTTTTTTCTTAGTCCTCACCAAACATCTAAAAGTAGGTATTATTTGGGGCACCTGGGTGGCTCAGTCGGTTAAGCATCTAACTTTGGCTCAGGTCACGATCTCACAGTTCATGAGTTTGAGCCCCACATTGGGCTCTGCGCTGACAGCACAGAGCCTGCTTGGAATTCTCTCTCTCTCCCTCTATCTGCCCCTCCCTTGCTTGTACTCTCTCTCTCTCTCTCTCTCAAGATAACTAAATAAACTTGAAAAACTTGAAAAAAATAAAAGTAGGTATTATTTTATGATAAGCAAACTGAACTTCAGAGTGCTTAAGAAGCCTGATCACAGGGGCTCCTGGGTGGCTTAGTCAGTTAAGCGTCCGACTTTCGCTTAGGTCATGATCTCGCGGTTCGTGGGTTCGAGCCCCACGTCGGGCTCTGTGCTGACTGCCAGCTCAGAGCCTGAAGCCTGTTTCAGTCTGTGACTCCCTCTCTCTCTGACCCTCCCCTGCTCATGCTGTCTCTCTCTCTCTCTCTTAGAAATAAAAAAAAAGAAGAAGCCTGATCACAGTAACAGCCCATGAAGCCAGGATTCAAAAACTGGTCTTCTCATTTAGTTAAGACTCTGTTGCTGTAGTAGTAGTGGTAGTAGTAGTAGTTGCTGTTGTTTTCCCTCTTTTTAATCCGAGTGATTAAAAGCATGAACTTCTGGAACCAGAGTGCATGGGTTCAAATCCTAGCACCAAGACTTACTGTCCAGCCTTGAGCAAGTCACTTTGGCTCTCTATGGCTCTGTTTTCCCTACAAAAGGAAAGAATAGAGTCTACCTGTAAGATTATTGTAAGAACTAAGTGAAAGAATGAGTATAAATGCTTCGAACAGTGTCTGGCAAGTAACAAGTGCTATGTGTTTGCTGCAATTATTTTCAATATTACTATGATGATTATATCACGTTAACTTATCATCGTGAGGTTTTTCCGTACATAATCTAATTTTCTCTTTACAAAAGTCCACTAAAATGGGAAAGACAGATATTTTTATTGCCATTCTTGTACAAATGCAACCCAGAGAGGATATGTTTTGCTGAAGGGCTCAGAATTCAACCACACATCACTGTGGCCCGCTTCTGCCGCTCTCCGCTGCATTTTAGAAGGAGCAATAAAATTGCATAGCCTTGAAGCAAATGATCTTAATTAATTTTGTTGTTCTGTTCCATTCTGCTTCATCCATCCCCCAGGCCCAATTTCTGCAGTAGAAAGGATTTTCCCACTTACAAAATTCCTAGGACTGCTCACTCCTGGTAAAAGAAAACCTGGAAATATTTTTCTTCTGGAAATATATTATCTGAACATCCTTTGCATGAGATTCCTGAGTGTGTGATTTAAATGACTACCTATTACAGAGAACCATGTCCTTGTGTGACCTTTCAACCGGCACTTAAGCTAATCTTAATCTAAGGATCAGGCAGGAGCAGGGTCAGTGCTATTTATATGCCCCTCACTTTTTTACTTTGAGGGAAAGTCGCTAATAAAACTACCCCCAGGGACTTGCCCACCAGGTATGTGAGAAGAGACATTGCTTTTGCTTCTGATTTCAAATGTCATAATAACCTTTTCTGTCAAACTCGTGTGCTTTACACCTTCCCCTTACTGGATATTAATCTGATTGAGGCACAGAAGAAACTGTAGCAGTCCTCTACAAAAGAAAATAGAGATCAAAGATCCAGGGGAAGATGACAAGCCTCTTTGACAAAGTTATTTGAGATTGCACTGTGGGAGGCAGTCTGGTCCTGCCTCTCACCCAAACACAGCTTTGTCGGAGGCTTCAGTCACTCAGAAGAGCTCCACCCACAACCCCTAAGAGTAGATGAACTCACCGAANAAATATATATTTAAAAAAAATTATATATATAATTATATATAATTACTTATATATTTATAAATTTATTTAATTATAATTATAATTTATTATAATTTATATACTATATAAAATATTATGTATATATTTACTCAATTAAAGGAGACATAGCAAACTCACATTCACTTAGCCCCCCAGTGTGTTTGGTCCTCACAGTATATTTTATATGTGAATCCAAATGCTTTGGCAAAGGACTTGCTCTCCAGGCTCTGCCACAGTCATGACCACTCCCTATGGCTGCACAAATGCCTGGTTTTCAAAGTCAGAAAATTTCTGATGTGGTTTTGTTTCTTCAACTCTGTAGGGAATTTCTCTCAGAAGCAAATCTCCCCCCAAATGTCTCTTATATTTATGAAGAGATAGTAATAATAATAATAATAATAGCAATGCTTGAGTTTGACATGAAGACAGAACTTACGTAAAGGTCATTTTACAGAAGACATTAATGTATTGAAATGAAATTCAAGGCACATGTGACTTAGCAAAAGAAAAGGCAAGTGTATTTTTATCTTCCGCTGTCTTCTGGAACAAATTAGATTGCTAAATAATGCCATCCCCAGAATACAGAAGAGCTGTGTTAAGCCTACTGATGTGTCTCGTGAGATGAAGAGCCACACTTTTTAAATACAGTGTCTGTTGGGGGTGCCTGGGTGACTCACTTGGTTAAGTGCTGACTTCGACTCAGGTCATGATCTCACAATTCGTGGGCTCAAGTCCTGAGTCGGGCTCTGTGCTGATAGCTTGGAGCCTGGAGCCTGCATCGAATTCTGTGTCTCCCTCTCTCTCTGCCCCTCCCCTACTCACACTCTGTCTCTTTCAAAAATAAATAAACATTAAAAAAATATTTAAATATAGCATCTGTTGGACGCATATGCAAAACTGGTGTCTGGCACTACAGGAGACCTAGGAGCCAAGAGAGGAGCATTCCAGAACTCTAAGAATGTAAGGTCAGGAGGAGGAAAAAGAGGTGCACATGGACAGTATTCGGCAGTCAGGCAACAATGAAGAAATGTTGGATACATAACCAACCACCTTCAAGGTTCTAAAGTGGGATATTCCTACTTCCTGTAAAGCCCTTCTCCAGCCCTTTACCCTCCCACTGCCAAATTTATCTTTTCATGACGCAGCCCCCATTGGGTGTCCTCTACCTAACTAACTTCCTTCCCATTTGCTTTCACCATAGAGACCCAAATTTCCTACAAGGGCTTTCATTCCCCTGTGGTTCATCCTGCTGCACCTCTCTGGTCTCCTGAGACACCTTCTTCACTGCCTGCCCTTCAGCCATTGGCTCTGGCCTGTGAGGCATGGTCTTTACTTCTCACACACACATCGTGCCCTCACGTTCTTCCAATCATGGAAGAGTGCCTACTCAAAGTATCTCTAGTCTAAGTCCAGCTCTTTTGTCCTGTTTACTACCTCAGTGTGAAAATATACATTAATCAGTGTGATTGTTTGATCTTCCACCCCAAGACGACACGGTTTATCAGGATTAGGATGGTATCTATCTTAGTTCACTGGTGCCTCGCTCCTACCCAAGGTAGAGCCTGAAACACAATGAGAGCACAATAAATATTGATTACATAAATCCATGTGTAAATGAATGGGCTCGCTTTTCATTTCCAACCTCCCGGCAGCATGACCCACAGCAGAAAGTGCCCTTGAGATGCAGATGAGCTGTGGCCACCTGAAAACTTTCTGGAGCAGTGAGGGGTAAAATGAATTCCTGAAGGAGACTTGAGGCAGGGTCAGGGAGTTCATGTCCTGGGGGCCATTATTTGGAGATCTCAATGCTTGCTGCTGTATCCGACATTCCCAGGCAGAAATGGAAATTCTTTGGGAATGAAAGCAGCAGTGTTGTGAACAGCTGATTTCCCAGGAAGAAGATTAATCTCCATGGTCACAAGAGAACCACAGAACCTCTAGTCAAGAATTCCCTAAGACTATTTTTGTTGCAAAGTCTAAACAAAGAGTCCTGGAGAGACTTTGCCTTCAGAATCCTTCATTTAGAAATAAAGATAAAATTGAAGACTTTGAACTTAGAATAAGCCTAAATCCACTTAACTTCCATTTATTTAAAGGAGGACTGACTGCTTTTCATCAACACTTAATTTTCTTTTCTGTGGCTCTACAGCTGGAGTTTACAACTGGTTGTGAAATGGATGACGTGTGCATGTCTGTTTACAGTGTCCATAGAGAACGAATCCCAGGTTTAGCAGGTATGTCATGTCCTGTGGAGCCAGTTGGTAACGCACACACACCCAGGCATCAGCTCATCTCTCTCCTAGCAACGGGAAGCCATGGAGGCAGGAAGTACTCTTAGTACACTTGGGAATGGTTGGTTTTACATTCATCTTACCTTCCGCACTCATTATCTAATTCATTTTCCTTTTTACACAGTGATTACCCTGAATTCCCGATCCTGCAGCTGAGGAATCATATTTGCGTGATTTGCCAAATCGCCAATTGCATTGACCCAGGAAGCACGGTTCCCCAGTTGCATCAATTTTTCCGCAATTTCACGTAACCATCAGTTTTCCAGTTACATCACATGGCACACAGTCCTCAATCTGGCCACTGTTAAAAGATAATCACCTGACAAGCCAAGTCCAGCCTGGCTAGGTTTCTGTCTATTTCATCTGTGTTCCAGAACAAGCAATGTACCTAACTGGATTTGTATCCTCATCACAAGAGAAGAATAACTGATAAGTATTTTAAAATAAGAGCCAAGGTTTTATTGAAGTCAGAAATAAATAAATTTCAAAGTGGAGCAGGCAAATGATTTTAAGTCCGTACTTGTAATTCTTCCTTTGCTTCAATTGTTTATTAATGTGATTTGAAATAACTAAATCACTAAAAAAAAAAAAAGAGTAAAAAAATTTAAAGAAATATCAATTGCTTCAAAAATAAAACACAAGTATTTTACATCCCCAGAAAGTCACACAGTTTAGGCTTAGCCCGTGTGTAAAGGTTGAAGGTGACAGACTGGCAAAGCCTCCGGATGGTAGGAATTAATGGCCTTAAGGTAAACAGAGAGCGCCTAAAGCACAAGTTCACAGGCTCAGTAGGCTGACCCAAAATAATTAATAATAATAATAATAATAATCAAATAAAGGGGTAAAGGTAAAAAAAATAATCATACTGTCTGCCTTTCACACAAAAATGAAATTCTACTTTCACTACTTTATTTGACCCAATACATCACCCTTTCCATCTCTAATATTTTCTCCTCTTGGAAATAGCTGACAGACTGACCACTGGGTAGAGGACTTGAGTAGATGACTTGTAAGGCTCTTTCAAATCTTAGAGTCAAATATTCAATGACTTCTACATGGGAAGAAAAGAGCAGAGGACAAATATCTAGTGGGAAAATGAGATAAATGTGAAGATAGGTTGTAAACTGTGAAACTCTATGTAAGAAGTGTAGCATCATTATTTAGAAAAAAATAAGTAGGTTAAGAGTATTTTAAGAAAGAACTTGATTCTAGCAACAGAACTCTTCCATCTTTCATTCTGCAAATAGAAATGAAACTCATAGTGAGATGAATCTATTCTTCCTCCAACATCAAATTATTGCCAAAATGTGAGTCCACAAACTCACTTGAAAGGTGTACTTAACTCACTGATTTCACAATTCTTAGAGCTGGTGACAATTTCAAAATACATGTTCCTGGTACGTGAACTACACTAAACACATTGCTGAATAACTATAGTATCCAAAAATAAAGCCCTATTTCTAAAAAATATGGCAAAATGTGCACAAAATGAATGCTTTTGAGAAATAGATATATAAATAGCTATACAGGCAGCACAATCTCTGAACTGATTTGCTTTACAAACGACTATGCAAGCAAGTTGGAACCAGCTCTGGAACAGATGGGCCTTTTCACCAATGATCTCCCTCTCCCGGTGGTAAACCTGGGGTTAAGACATTAGTGCTCCTAATTGTTTCCACTTGCTTGACATTCAAACATATTATAGCTTCTAAATCATTCTTGCAGAAGGAACCCTGCAAGTTTCCGAAAATTTGTCAATAAATGCGTCACTAATTGGCTCATGTTTTAGCACATTTTAGCTGCCTAAAATGCTGAGCATAGTCCTAAAAGAAATCCAAATCTCCAAGGGCCAAATAAATAATGAAAGAGGGCGGGTATGAATATGAAGATAGATTCTTCTTCTACGGAAGAGATGAGGAGGAGAGAATATAGAAGGGAAGGAAGGGAAGAAAAGAAACCAAAGAAGGTCAAAAGAATAAAAAACAGTTTCAGAAGACAATATGGAATGTGGAAGATTATATTACCTCCCCTTGCTTCTTCCTTCATAGTCCTATTTTAAAATGACTAAATTTACATGGCATCTTGAAAGTAAAATCTTAACTCCATCTGATTTTTAATGGGCAGCCAAAGGAGAATGAATTACAGAATTTTTCTGCAGAGATGCATTCCAGAACTATTTTTGAAAATATTAGTTATGCATTAGCCATAACATATAATTTTAAAGCTCTCTTACAAATGGTATCTAGCATGTATCTAGTAAGATCCTAACTGAGGAAAGACGGATAAACAAAAGAGCAGAAGATACTCCTAGCCTTACAAGTCTATAAAAACAATGTCAGAGTTCCAATATTAACATATACTTCTAATTTTTTTAAAACATTTGTTTTTATATAAGTATCCTAGAAACTTTTTACAAATACCCGTATTCCATGATGAGCAAATAAATGTTTAACAACTAGCTCTGAGCTGTTTGCCAATTTCCAAGGTGTAAATACACCCATCATGAGCAACCTGAAGTTATCAATGTGAGGTCAGTCAACTCTTCAAATTTCCTGAAAATTAAAAATAGGTCTCATACTCTTGAATGCTGACAGAAACTGAGGACTGATGGATGTGGGGGGAGGGGGGATGGGCATGGAGGAGGACACTTGTGGGGATGAGCACTGAGTGTTATGTGGAAACTAATTTGACAATAAACTATTAAAAAAAAAAATTAAAAAAAAATAGGTCTCATAAACCAGTTGAAACCTACACACACCACTGCATATGGAGAGCAATTATTTGTAATATATAATTTACAGTTTCTTCACTGGTTCTCCAGGAGGGGAATCTGAGGTCTAAGAAATCTGAAGGATTTTCAAACACATTATAAGAAGTATAACCATGGGACCCCAGATTGGCTCAGTGGGTTAAGCTTCCAACTCTTGATTTCTGCTGGGTCGCAATCTTGGGTCATGAGATGGAGCCCCAAGTTGGGCGATGAGCCTGCCTAAGATTCTCTGCCTCCCCAGCTCACATGCAGACATGTGCACATGCTCTCACTCTCTCAAAAAAACAGAAACAAACACATAGATTTATTTAAATATGTGTGTGTTTGTTTTTGTTTGTATATATGTATGTATATGCATATACCCATATATATATATTCAGGCTAGCATCTATCATATTTTCATTATGTTTCATTTTATGCAGTAAGAATTAAAAAAGGTTTGAGTTTTTTTCTATTGAGATAGAGCTGTTTTCTAAAACACTGCACCATTATCCATTCATTCTAGAGAGAAGGAAAAGAAGAGAGTAGGAAAAATTTTTTTTTGGCTGAGTAAAATATTCTAGCAGTTACTGATTGACTGGATTATATCCCTCTTTGCTGTAATGCTAATTATAATAAGTCAATGAAAAAAATTTACTTTAACTTACTAAATAATTTTTCTCAAATATTTATCATTACAGGTATTCAAAATTTCTTCTGTTCTCCCTACAGTGTTGACCTACGAGGCTACCTTTACAATGAAAAAGGCAATATGATTCCTGTGCCCACTCACAGAAATTCCTAGTTTAAAAAATCACAGAAATTGGTTATTTAAAATTAGTAACATGAAACATGTTATAGCTACTATTTAAGGAAAGGCTGCCTACAAGAGCCTTGGATTAAAAAAAAAATCTTTCACTTGTTTAAGAGCATCGTGACATAAATACAGAACAAATTTTTATATAGAAATCAGATAAGGCAGAGATTATTTTACTGATGCGGTTTCATGAAATCTTTCTGCAGATATTAATCACCAGGAAAGACAGAATTATTTTTAAAGTACTATAATAGCTATATCTATAACATCAAAAGGTTATCAGAATGCCTTTGTGCAAGTATTTACCAAAAATGGATTCTGGACCTTAAAGCAGCTTTTAAAAGTACTTTTATTTTACATAACTCTTGAAGACTGTTGTCTTTCACCAGTATTTTATTATATAAAATAAAATGTGGAAAGGCCAAGAACAGAAGAGCTCAATGAACTGGCATCAGAAGAGAGGGAAAGAAAACATAAATGGACCTAAGTTTCTGACAAACGATGACGACTCAGTCTTTGCTGGCTCTCTCACTAACATATGTGGATTGGTGGGTCCGTTTTAGAGAATAATGCCCATGAGGAGTCTTGTTGTAGCTTGGGAAGAGAAGTTTAGGTGCTATATCAGGTTCCCAAAGGTTGTTGTGGGAGAAAGGGTTTGGACGATTCTGCAAAGCTCCAGAGGACAAAGCTAGAATCGTGACTAGAAAGTATAGAGAGAGAGCATTTAGCACAGCTGAAGAACAGACTTTTTTTCAGCCCAAGCTCTTGAAAGCCAGGATGGCTGTTGTGAAGTCATCAACTCTCCTGGAAGACACAGTGCTATCTCGAAGCCATGCTGCGGAAGCTGGACTGGATGACCTCAGATCCTAGAATTCCACAGAAACAGAGCCTAATAGCTTTCCTTTCACAAATTATTGGCATTCAAGGTTCTAAACTTGCCCTGTACAAATCACAGCTCTCAATAAATGTTCCTGACAGCTTGGACACTTCTCTGGAAAGAAGAAAAAATGGCAGGTCATCATCATGAATTAAACCAGGTTTACAAAAATGTAATGGAAAAACACAAGTCCGTACCCACCAATCACCACTCTATATGCCCATGAAACAGCAGCCCATCTTATTCCAAGGATGAATACGTGAAAGGATTAGTGAAAGTGATGTCATCAGAACATTTGGGGGTGGAAAATGTCAAGCATTTCTAGCCGACACAGATGAATGGAGCAAAACTTCAGTTTGCTAATAAGCAGGTGAGTGGTAGCAATACTAACGACCTGAAACAACACGGGCAGTGTAAAAACTTCATTGAACAGTCTTTTCCCAGAAATTCCTTGGAACTTTCTCTTTAATTCTTTCAAGAAGAAGATAACTCAAAAGTCAAACTGAATTGTCAAAACATCTTCAGGCTGTTATTTTCTCAATTATAACTAAAGACTGCAGCACAGTCGCAGAAGCAGTGGGCGACATAAGAGAGTATGCTGTAGAGAGTAAAGGGCAAAATGGAGCCCTCAGGGCCCCACTGCATGTGTCACACCTTAGACAGCCCGTACCAGATGGTGACTGACGATTCCCCGGTGGGACGGCTGGGTCTCCTCTAGGTCTCCAGCCAGGAGATCATTCCATACCGGGGCATGCGTGAAGTATTCCCTTTTATTCAAAGCTTTCAGGGAAAACAGTGCTGACAAACTGCTCTCTAGGTAAGAATCAGTTGTGGGCTTCTTATAAACATAGACTTCTGAGCTCCATTCCCAAAGATCATATTTCAAGAGGTCTGAGAAGGGGCCTGTGTAACTGTATTACTGAGTAACTGTATAAAAGAACTAGAGGTGATCCTGATACCCTTCTGGGATCAAGAAAAAATGATTTGGGAGTAGGTGCAGAGAAAGTCTAGTGGTCGGAGGGAGGTCAGTGATGCCTGCACAAAAGTGGGAATTCCAGTGGTGAGGTCAGCGGGATACAACTGTGTAGGGTGATAGTTCTTAATTTATGGGTCATTGAGGCTTTTTTGAGAATCTGATTTAAACAGAGTATGAATTCTCTTCCCTCACATGTGTAAAAAAAAAAGTCCACAAAACTATGCAAAGATCTTACAAACTTACGGAATCTTTTACTAGACATTTAGAAGTCAGAATCTGGAAAGAGAGAAATCACAGTCACCATAAATATCAACATACATTTCTTACATAAGCTTGATCCCTGATCCAGATAAATAGACTATTTCACACCCTTCCTTACTGCAAATGGAACACAGCACTATGGCAGCAATAGAGCACTGTTTAAAAGAAAGTTAAGGGTTTGGGGAGCATGGACTTAAATAAGACAGACTTGGGTTTAAATTTCAGCTCTAATGTGGTATATCTAAGCTTTTGCAAATAACCTCTTCCCCAAGTCTCAGGATTTTTTTCTGTAAATTGGCTTATAAAGCTTCTTTTGTTGAGCTGTTGAGAAGATTAAGTGAGAAAATATAGAGCTGAGACATTCTGTGCCATGCCCACAACGAGCAGGTAACCAACAAATGGTGGCCCATGACTCATGCTGTTAACATAATATGAATGATCTTCCATGTTGGAAACATGGAAGAGCTAGAAGCTTCCAACAGTCATGTGGGGTGGCCCTGGGATCTTTCAAAGAGCAGTGGAACCTAAGTGAGTTTGGAGAATCAACCAATCCTTCTAGGAGTTTAGATAAAAATATCAGCCTAGTGTTGACCTATCCCATAGGCAGGCTCCTCAAACTTGGCTGTCAACCACCTGAAGTGCCTGTTAAAATGCAGATTCCAAGTCAGCAGGTCTGGAGTGGGGCCTGCCTGAAACTCTAATGAGCACCCCGGGGATACCTGTTGCTGGTCTATGGAGCATTCTGAGTGTAGGAAGGTTGTTTGGAACTCAAAAATCAAGAGTAGGGAACAGAGAGAAAAAGAAAAAACAAGAGGCCAACGTTCAAATAATAAGACTCTTTGGGAACTTGAGTGTTTTTTCTTAATGTTGGCTTGCTCCAACCAAGTTGCATGCCCACCCACCCAAAGTCACACAGGATAATTTTGGAGGCCACTCCATGACTTCAGGCCTAAGATTCACTGTAAATGCTAAACTGCATGAACCAAAAAGTATCTGCTGATGTATTTTGAACCTACTGTTAGATACAAGAGGACAGTAGAGTAGAGCAGGACTTCTTGAAACATCCCTATAATGCTCTAGAACAATTCAAATTACAGGAAAGTATATTGCTCTTGTCAATTTTAAATCCAATATTTAAATTTTAAAAATACATTAAATAATTATGCATGGTTATACATTTTTAATGTAGCTATGAATAAATTATGAATAATCATGGATTCTTATAGGCTCTGCACTATCCTATATTGTTTATAATTTTCTCAGTAAAGTACTTTCAAGGTTTTTACATATTGCAGCTATTCTAATTTTATCTCCCCCTCCATCTCACCCATTTTCTGCTACTCTTTTATTCATTTCTTTGGGGACTAAGATAAGAACTTGGGAGATCTTGCTTGCTTGCTTGCTTTCCTTTTTTTCTTTCTTTCTCTCTCTCTCTTTTTTTTTGCAATGAAAAGGAGAAGGCAGTACAATGAGGGGGGCAAAATCTCATACGAGGACAAGTAGGCAACTAAACAGATACACGTAGTCTCCAACACAGACTAGAGATTTCTGATCTTATAATACATTTTATTAATTTGTATTAGTATTTCACCTGACCCTTCCCTTAAGGATTCTTTAACATTAATTTAAGTAAATATTATACAAGCATTCAAAAGTAAAAATAATATGGAAATGTTCTGTTAAATAAAATAAAACTACCTGGCTTCAGTGAAAAACTAAAGACAGTTACTAAGTATTAATTAATCATCTTTAATTTCATCTTTAACTTCAACAATTTACTTGTTTCCCAAGTAAACAATACCTACAATCCCAAAACATCAATATAAAAATTTATATTGAAATTTTGTCATTTTTCTTGTTCATGATTCTTTTAAAGTTATTTAAGATTTTGTATCTTGATGGTGTGAAATATGATGTCCAAAACATTTTTATTGAGACATTTCTTTCTGAACAAAATAAATGGCTATGGTTTGAATGGTAAAAATCATCATGTATATCAAATTTGCCATTTAAAAATAATTTCTAAGTGTTTAACAGCTCAAAAAAGGATAAATAACTGTATCCCAAGCCCAGCAAGAAAAGTATTTCTTTTCTGGTAAGATAATAAAATAGCAAAAAATAATCCCAAAAATCCTTCATGAAATTGCATGACACCAAAGGAAACACACAAAAATGCTTACAGCTTAATCTACATAGTTTCATCACATATTTCAACTTTAAGGTAGAAAACACAGCTATTTCCTTCATATATCTGATACTCTCCTTTCACTACTTACCAATCACTCTCCTGTCTTCATTCTCACTTCTCTGATCTATATATGTCTTATCCCCACAACGTGCAAACATGAAAAGACATACCTAACAGAGCAACAAGGGCAGTTATGGAAATTAACAAACAGAAGTCATGAAAAGAATTAGATCCCTCTTTAAATAAAATGGTATTCATGTAAGCAAAATGGCTGCTTAACATTTCTGGTGTCACACATGAACACATTAACACACACAGCAGTGTTCAAACGTTTGTTAAGCTCTATCTCATCTTATCCTTCTTTAAACTCATGGTATACATGTAAGCATTATCATTATGACATTGGTAAACACAGACTAAGACGCAGTTATTAGACCCAGGTTTGGTGATATTAACAATGGCCTGTGTGTACTAAGGGCTTCCCTGTAGCAGGGACTATTCCAAGGACATTCTATTTATTCATTCATCACACACGCACACATAGCCTATGAGGTAGGAATTATTTTCATCTACATTTTATAGATGAAGAAACAAAGGACACTCTAAATAGTGTCCTAATATTACACACCTTACTAAGAGCAGTACTGGGATTCAACACCCATGACCAAGCACCATAGCAAATTACTAAACTACCCTGCTATCTGCTTCACTTAATCAAATTTTAATATTCCGTTCTGCTTTGTGCTGAACATCCAAATTCTAGTTTACTGATACACAATAATCCACTGGACAGTGGATGAAAGATCGAAAATGTCTTAGTGTACCAGCCAATTGCTATAGGTGTGGTAAAGCAAAGGAGCTAGTTAGGAATGGTGAGAGTACACCCAGTAATAAATGAGGTTGCACCTTTTGCTTTAGTCTTTGTTAGTTCCTGCCAGGGCCAGAGCCAGCAGTGTGTCCTTCTAATGGCTCCCTTTCCCAGACAGGAGTAAGGCATTTCCTGTCCCAGTTGGGTGCACACATCAGAAGACTCAGCAACGGTATGGACTGTAAGAAAGAGATCTCTGCACTCCCATGTTCACTGCAGCACTATTCACAATAGCCGAGATGTGGAAACAACCTAAGTGAACACGGACAGATGAAGGTTAAAGAAAGTGAGTAAATACAATGGCACATTATTCAGCCTTAAAAAAGGAAGCCTATGTTGCAATATGTGACAGCATGGATAAACCTTGAGGACACTGCGCTAAGTGAAATTGGCCAGTCGCAGGACAAATATTGTATGATTCTAATTATATGAAGTATCCAAAATAGTCTAACTCAATAGAAGCAAAGACGAGAATGGCGGTTGCCAGAGCTGAGGCAGGGGAAATCCATGTCAGTGTGTATAAAACTTGTTACACAACGTGAGTAAGTTCTAGAGATCTACTGTACAACATTGTACCTATAGGTAGCAATTCTGTACCCTTCTTTTAAAAATGTTTATTTATTTTGAGAGAGAGAGTGTGTGTGTGGACAACTAGGAGAGAGGGGCAGAGAGAGAGAGAGAGAGAGAGAGAATCTCAAGCAGGCTCCACACATAGCTTGGAGGCCGATGCAGGGCTCTGTCACATGCCAATGGAATCATGACCTTAGCCAAAATCAAGAGTTGGTTGCTCAACCAACAGAGCCACCCAAGCTCCCCAACTCCTAAAAATCTGTTAAAAGGAAAGATCTCACGTTGTGTTTTTACCACAAGAATAAAAGAAAACAAGCAAAGTAACTAGAGAATGTCATGCAATTTTCAATAACAAGCATCTTGTTCTTCAGTTGCTAAAGCCACCCTGTAATTCATGTGATGAGTGCAACTGAGCATTGCTACAGCTCAGGATGAATCCCTCCACTCACCAAATAAAACTAGGGGAAATGCAGTGAGGATAAGAAGAGAGGATACGGCTGGGGTAGCAGGAAGTCTGTGGGAATTAGAATTGGCAAGTATAACAAAGAATAGAGGAAACCAGTGACAACAGTGGCTGTGCCTTGTCTTCCCCACTCGGCTGTCATTACCCGCCATACTTCACCTCAATCAGCAGTTATTTCTTTTTCTAATTAGTTTCAAACCCAAATGGGTTGCCACATTAAGAAAATGCAGTGCCCCTCCCTAGTGGTTAAATGTGAAAGCCCCAGAGTCAAGCTAGATGTCTATCTGTGTCCCAGCGTTTACCAGCTGTGAGACTTCAGGCAAGTTATTTACTCTCTGTAACTCTGTTTCCTCACCTCAGATGTAAGAATGACAAGAATACCTACTTTATAGGATTATTGGGAGAATTAAAATTTTATAATCTATTAAAAGCATTTAGATTAGTGGCTCACATGTAATTAATGTCCAAAAGAGTTAGCTACTTGATAATGATGGCAGTGATGCTGAGGGAAGATGAAAGAAAAGGAAGAGAAGAAAAAGGAAGAACCACTAAGAAAATGCTCTTTGCTCTATTCTTCTACATACAAGACTTTTGCAATGACTCTTACTCACTCCTCTTCCTAATTCCCTGAGAATGATCCAATCCCAAGAGATGCCCACATTTTTGTAGTCGGGCCCCTTTAAATGATCTTCGCTGAGCCCCTTCATTTATTCAATCACAGAAGTATCTATTGAATGTCTACTATGTGCCAGGCTCTGGGGTTACAATGGAAAACAAGGTAGACTTTGACCTTAACCTGAAAGTATCCTAGGTCTTGGGTTCTGAGTTCTGGGACAGCTGTGTCCCTGTTAGGTTTCACCTCTTCCTCAAAGTGAGATGAGGGATTTTCCTGGAGCTCCATCTCACCAGCACAGAATCCGAACTGGAGACAAATTAAAGGTTGACTGACTCAGCTGCATTTTCACCAGAGAATAAAAGGAGAACTTATATAATGTCTGCCTTTGCTCATCATGGTCCAGCCCAACTTTGTGCTGTAGTGACAATCTTCTGTACATGTGCTGTCCAGGGTAGTAACACTCGAGCACTTGACGTGTGGTGTGGTGAGAGCAGCTGAGGACTGGATTATTAATTATACTTAATTTCAATTAAACTTAAATAGCAGTATGTGTCTACCATATTGAACAACACAGTACTAACTCCTTTTTTTTTAATACTGTTATAAACCAGAAACCTAATTTGACACTTTTGTATGTTGTTTATTTACATTGCAAAAAAAATTTGTTTTGAAGAAAATCAGAAGGAAATTCAGAAGCAGCACCACGGACACACTGCACAAGATGCAATTCTATTTTGGAATAAACACTCTTTGTTTGCTATAGAAAAAAACTTTCCTTAGTGGGAAAATTTTAAAAGGTTCTGCCAAACCAAAAATGTCATTTAAATAATGAGAATTTACAAAAAGAATGCTATATTTTATGCAAAATATGGAATGCATTCCTTACCCACCCTTTTTAGCAGAAGAAATCATCAATCATGATTAGAACAATTTACAAAAATCACTCTGAATGCATCTGCATATACAACCTAAGGCAGCAGCAACAGAATTGAAGCAATGATGGTCATTCCTGGGTTTTGCCAAAATGCCTATAGGTCCTCAACCATGACCCATGCTCTCTGGCTAGGAATGAAACGCAAAACCAAAATTTGAGTGGACTTAGAGCCAAAGGAAAATTAAAAAGATCTGTAAAGGAAGCCCAGATATGATGGGTTAAGTAACTGGGAGTAACTGAAGCCAGAGTCTCATGGAAAATGCCCACCCTGAAAGATAATTACTGGTTCTAGACTGCTACTTGCAAAACAGGCTAGTGAGTCCATGGCGCCAGCCTGTGGCATGAAAACTCAAGTACCACGGAAGTCGGTTCCAGAGGCAGGCGTTGACAGGACATGCAGATGGCGGTATCATTCTTTAGCAAGATGGGGCTGAGTCCTTGTGATGCCCTGTGTCACAAGAAAGATCCACTAAGTGTGGCCAATCAGGTTTCTTTAGGAGTTCAGGATATATATGAGCCACCTCTTCTCCAAGTTGCTTCCGTTCTCCAGATACACACTACTTTTAAGTTTCTTTGTGCTATTTGAGCCATTTTAATGGCTCATTTTAACAATCTCACTAGTCATCAGATTGCCAACCAAATCAGGAACTCTGAGAGTGCAAGAGGTCTGAGCAATTAACTACTCCAGGAAAACAGTCATAAATGGGGCCATCGTGAACAAGCCAGGTCATGTGGATACCTGGCAATCCCGAGTAACTGGGGCAAAAGCCCAAGGTTTGCAGTCAAAAGATGTTTCGACACCTGCATCTCCCCTACT
The DNA here is from genome assembly GCF_008692635.1 of Crocuta crocuta. Classification (NCBI taxonomy): domain Eukaryota; kingdom Metazoa; phylum Chordata; class Mammalia; order Carnivora; family Hyaenidae; genus Crocuta; species Crocuta crocuta. The sequence continues at coordinate 626,042 of NW_027527957.1, forward strand.
TTGTTCCCCTTGGCATGTGGCTTTGTACTGACGAATTTTCCATCCAGAGACATTCTGCAGTTCCTTTAATGCAACAGCATTTCATATCCTTCTTCTTTGTTGAGATTAAACTGTCAGGGATGAATTTTTGAGATTTATGTCATAAATTTTTTGCTGACATTTGCTGATGCTGTCCATGAGATAAGGAGCACTGGAGCCTCTCTGGGAACTGAGAAGTCCCAATCTCAGAAGGAACTTTCAAGCACTAATAACCACCAATGTTTATTAAGGACTCACATGACCCCAAGCATAATCCCTCAAGGCAAATACTTCCCGATTTGAGAAATAGGGGCAGAGGTGGTAGTTTCTAGTGCACTCTCTGAAATTCACCCAACACTGAGTCTCATGTTTACTAAAGGCTGTGCGCTGTCATGACAGCATAAGGGAATGCAGTTGGGAGGGTGTGAGGAGGGTATCTTATAAAGTGGATAAGGCTTGAAGTGCATACATTATTATGGAAATCTATTCTTGTTTATTCCGTTATGCTCCTATGAATCATGATATGAGTGACATTTTCCTAAACCCTGGCAATCACACCACTGCTCCAGAAACCATATTGAGAGGGGTACGGCAGGTAGCTGGGTGAATTCTGAAACTAACGTTTGGTTCGTTTCTGCTATGAATGAATATCTTGGTAACACTTCCATTTGCCAACATGTGTATTATAAGAGGGACATGACTCAAACTGATCTGACTTCTGGATACATGAAGAGACAAGGTTATGTTCTATAATGACGAAGATTAACTTTAAAAACCACATTTCTTTCCCCCTCCCGGTGATTCAGCACTGACAAAAACACTGAGCCTTTTTGGTTAAAGACGTCATAACATGACATACATGTTGAAAATTTGGAGAGGATACACAGAGAGTGAAAACAGAAAAATAAACACACATAGTACAGTGTTTTCAGCAGGAAAAACTAAAGAAAGCAAGAAATGCTGATGTGGAAGTATTACCTGAAGCTATTAACAGCATAATTGTATAATGCAAATAATAAGCTTTGAGCTAAGGTATTAAAATCTTAAAAAGTCTAGAAAGCAGAGAAGTAAACTTAACAAACAAATGAATTACATTTTGTTCATTCACCAGGCTACGAGCTGACCTGGGCAATGGTTTAGCTCTCATTATTCCTCAAGCCCCCTATCACCTCAACGTTCTTTTATCTACAACACTGGCACATAAACTTAACTTAAGAAAGCTGCTCTCCTTTTCTAATCATATGGCTATCCCAATCTTGTGGAATATAGAAAGTTCTAGCACCAATGACAAATATATATTCTCAATAGTAACGGTATCCTCGGTTGGTAGTCTCTCTGAATTTTTATAAGAATGAGAAGTATAGCATGAACTTCCTGTCACATTGAGATAGAAGATAAAAGTTTGAAACTGAAGTAAATCTTCAAAGTGTTATGAGTCACATAAAAAAATTGCTTCAGCAGACTTCTGGAACAACATATTGTTCCTTCTGTGTGAATAAATTGGCAATAGAGAACACAGATGGCTTCTCCATGAATAATTTATTTCTAACAATTTAACTAGGAAATGAATTCCTCTTGACTTATAAATCAGAATGATGAACACAAAGACACGGTCTACTATCCTTCCCCCAGTTAATTCTGTGGTTTTTTCCTCCTCTTCATCCACCTTATCCATTTCTCTTGTCATATATTCTGTTGCCTTACCCAATTTTAAAGTTGCTTCAAGCCAAGGCTACCTCCTGGCAATTACCAGACAACTGGTATTTATGCTGTTATTTGGGGTTTGGGCTTTTGGCTTTTGTTGTTGTTGCTGTTGTTGTTGTTTTGATTGTTGTTGTTCATATTGGGTTGGTTAGTTGATTGGTTTGTTTCAAACATAAATCTAGACCTTTTATCCAAAAACACCTTTCATGAACAAGACAAATGAAGTTTTCCTCATTATTCCCTTTTTTCTAAGTCAGAATTATAAGAACTAGATTCTCTGAAGGCTTATGCCCTCTTCCTGACTACCGGTCAGACATCTTTGAAAAATCACGCACACTCTTTTAAAATACCAGGACACAGCTCAGTCAGGAGTGCATTGCTCCAAATCTGCCTTATGTTAAAAGGACCAGTCTTTGCACTACAGGTCAGTCTAAGGATCTCGACCTATGCATTTGGCTGTTGGTGGTCCTCCTTTGGGCAAACCCTTCTTGAAACTCTATTAGGAACTCTGCCATCCATGACTTACAAGAAATCCAAAATCAGTTCCATATATTGCCCCAGTAGAACCACTGGCATGAACCTTTCCAGTTCTTAATACACATTAGCCTTAAAGCCAGAATGGACCCTTTCACGGCATTAAAACTGTTTTAACTTTTTAAAAGACAGTGGATTTGTAACACTAATGTTTGAAATCGCCTCTTCAAACTACCCATTTATCTTCTCCACTAGACTGTAGGGTACATGGGAGCAGGGATTATGATTGTTTTGTTCACTATGAGGACCCCAGCACAGTGACCATCATAAAACAAGATGCTCAATAGATACACATTGATGGAAGGATCAATCGACAGGGAAACATGGTGCAACATAACTGTGCCTCAAATGAAGAAGAGATCCCCAATTATTTCTCCTACTCTTTCCTCAGAGGCTTTTTTGTACTTCCAAATATACCTGTTGCTTTGGCTAGACCAAAATGTCCTCCCTGACCTGAGGGAGGGCATCTGGAAGACATCTGTAGTGGAAAACAAAGCCCCTACATTGATCCAATTACCACACTTTGCCAATATTTCTCATATCCATTCTTTCCTGAATACTTTTCCATTCACTCTCCTCATCATCTCTCACTGAGTCTATTAAAATAGTCTTCTAAGGTGACTTTCTACCAGAACTGACCCTCCCCTCACTCATCCTCCCCACGATCGCCAGAGTGATTCTTCTGAAATACACATTGGACTATCTTTCCCCTAACTAAGCTCCTTTAAAATCTCCTTAGCCCTCACAGGATAAAGTTCAAATTATTTTGTATTTGAACTTAATTTAAACTCTAGGTAGCTTATGTTGATGTCCAACATCTGGCCCTCATCCACCCCTTCCAGCTTCTGTCTGACTCATACTTAATCCTCAACAACATTAAATCATTTGTAGCTCACCATTTACACTTCATTCTACCACATCTCCATATGTGTGCACATTATGCTCTGTCCGCCCAGATTCTTCATTCCTCACTTTTTCATCCAAAAGATCTTACTCAGACTTCAAGATTCAGCTCAGATGTTAGCCCCTCCAGAAAACCTTGCCTGAATTCTTTCCATAACCCACTCGCTGCCCCCCCAGACTGGCTGTATACCTTTCCTCCCTTGATACCCAGCACACGATGACATCATAGTAAATCTTCCATTGTTTTGAATTCATATGTTTACGGGTCTCCTATTATACATAATGACTTTAAGAACCACAACAGTGCCTTCTCTATTTATGTGTCCAGGATCTAGCAGACTGCCTGAATTTATTATTTAACAAGTATTCATTTTAATCCTCCCCCCACTTCCAGTCCCTTAGAAAACAGTAAACTCAGGTGCGGGGAGATTGGCAGAATAGAACTGGTTCATTCAGGATCCAGACCCTCAAAAAATATCCCTGAAAATATTACCTAAATGAAATCTAAAGTGGACGTCTGATGCTTTTGCTGGTCCAGAATTGATATTCACTTTGTTGAGTAATAGCACCATGATTTCCTCCACTCTCAATTCATATGAACCAGACCCAACCATTCAGCATACTCCATCTCTCTGACTACGACTGTTTCAGATACGAACATGCGACCAAGTCAGGCCAAGAAGACTTAATTAAGGACTTCTGTGGGAACTTATCCTTTTAAGAGAAGTGCCTGTCTGAAAAAGGAGACAACACAGAGAAGAGCATTCTTCCTGGCCAAGTCCTTGAGATCTCACTTTCACTCTGATCCAACCGTGCCTGAGGCTGGCAAGATCTGTCTCCTAAGATTATCATTTCTGCGAACCAATATATCCTCCTTTTCCCTGGAGTTGGGCATCTGTCACTCACTGTGAAAATTTCTATACAGTGTCCAACTTAAATAACCACTTGAGCTATCAAAGCTCCCAAACCAGACCAATTTTGAATACCTAAAGTAATAAAGAATAGTAACTAGTGAAGGTTAAATTCTTCTGTATGTCAAAATTAAGGGGTTTTTTAATCCTTGAATTTCTCTATAATACACTTCAGTTGAGATACAAACATTAAATAAATCATTAAAATTCGTTTTACATTGGACTGTCTCTAAAATAGACCAAATAAGAAATTGGCTGGGCTTTGGAAAACTCTGGCCCAATAATAACGTAATGTTATTCTTTAAATGTGTTTTGATAGGAAACAGACTAAACGTCTAAGGGCATTTTAAGGAGAGTAAAAGCATCATACACTAACTTGAAGAGAAGCTGTTTGATGGCAGAGCTTTAAAGGTGAAGTTATGGGGCACCTTGGTGGCTCAGTTGGTTAAGCGTCTGACTTCAGCACAGGTCATGATCTCACAGTTCATGGGTTCAAGCCCCGTGTTGGGCTCTGTGCTGACAGCTAGCTCAGAGCCTGGAGCCTGCTTCAGATTCTGTATCTCCCTCCCTCTCTGACTGCCCCCCCNGTTTCATAATGATACAAGACTCCCAAATACAAGGTGAAGTCTTTCGTGATGCCAAGAACTACAGCCACCTTTGGTCCCAGAGTCTATAGAGGCAACTGGTTTAAGGTCCTTCATCTCTGACCTCCATCCACAGATGGGCAGGGGTCTGAGCCGGAAGTAGAGGGGGCTTCTCACCTTCAGCTTAGGAAAATTAACTACCCTAAGGTTCTCATCTGCTGCCAGGGCAGCCATCCCTAGTTTGCAGAACAGACATGAATAAGGGAGCAAGTCTGGTATTGAGGCAGCAGGCATGAGAGAGGTCCCCCGTGGAAGGTGAGCCCTTGGGACATGTGAAAGTTCAGACACAGATCAGCTTTTATATTGTGGCCATGCCATCGGCTCAGGAATGACCACAGACAATAGCATAGGGCACACCCCTCCCAAATGTGGTTCACACTGAACAAAACAGTTGAATTGGTTTTACTCAGAAGGCAGTTGTTAGAATATTGGTAACTGCAGAAAGAGATAGCAATTTTTGTACACCAAGCCTACATAGATAAAAGGAAGCAAGCAAGAAAAAAATTATTATGTTCACATAGTGCTCTTTAATTTATGGAGTAGCTTTTATGCATTGTTGCTATATTTGATCATCACTTTACCTTACGACAAGCCTCTGAGATTATACAGATGTGGTATTAATAATCTCACTTGATAGGTGAGAAAACAGACACCAAGTAAAGTGACTTGCCCAAGGTCACTTTGCCAGCAAGTTGCAATACTAGAATCCCAATTTGGACCCTCCTATCCCACAAGTAGATACCCTCACTGTACCAGGCTGTTGCTCTGAAAAATATCAAGTGTCCACACAACTGAAAAGCATTTATTCTGGCTCTATGCAAAAGCATCCCTTTCATCCATGATATGCAGCTATTATTACCATTTCGATTGCTACATAACCAAGGTTACAAAATTAGCGAACACTGGGAGAACTTAAAATTGGAAAAAGTCACAAGACATAGTTTAGTTTGGGGAAAAAAAGGAGAATGCTATAATAAAAGAACAAGGTTGTTTTCCTTCAGGAGGAAAGCCAGGAGTCTGACTTCATAACACTCATTACAATGTGAGGAAATATTAAACAAAAGTTAATAACTAGGTCTTTCCTAGGTTCACCAAAAGCGGGCAGAAAGAAATAGGCTTCTGGTGTATCTGCAGGGTACATGTTAGAAACATAGATAATCATAGGGCTGGTAAAATTAGGGTAGGTATTCTGAAGAATTATGAAAGCCCTTTCCTTCGCTCAAAGACGTATTCAAAAACATATTTTCTATGTCTAAAATGATTCAAGAATGAGTCTGCCAAAAAGTCTTTGGAATAGCCTAGATCAGGATTTAGCAAACTATAGTCCATTATCCGGCCACCTGTTTTTGGTAAATAAGGTTTTACTAGGACAATGCCACACCTATTCACTCATGCATTGTCTATGGCTGCTTCTGCACTACCACAGAGCCAAAAATAATTATTATCTGGCCCTTCAGAAGAAAAGGCAAATGAGACCATGAGAACAACAAAACTGCTACCTCTCTTTAGGACTGACTAGTCAGTCTCTGCTCCTCAGAGATTCTATTTTAGACAAATTGAGTTCAAACTATCTCTAAGAAATTAAAGTTAAGATATATCACGCTGGAGTTAGAGAGAAGCCTGAACTTCTCTGGGGTTACACATGCAGTCTTTGCTTTGCCAGGACCCAATACGCATGAATACTGGCTACCATGGTTTAGCTAAATAACACCAGTCCCCAACAACATGGCTCACGTTCATGGTGTATTAGGTGTGCTGTTCACATAAAGTCCAAACGTCACTGCTAACCCCTTCTGTCCACAAATCACTCCCTAACACAATGGACGTGAATCGTGATGAGTGACCAATCATGTCTCTTCTTTTAAAGTTTCTTGGTGATTGGCTACAGGACATCTGTCATTCTGTTTATGCCCAGACAGCAAAGCAGGTAGCTGTGTTGCCTTCTTACCCCATAGTGATAGACACATGTGACTTTTCACAAACTGGATCATTACAAAGAGAAAAATGGTCAACAACGATGAGACTGCACCAAAGACATGGAGGGTAATAATGCAGGAAGTAAAATTCACATTGAACTTCAATGGAGTCCCGGAAGAGATAGCTAACCATGGGGATATTAGCTACAAGGACACAGCTTCCATCTGAGAGACTAGCTCTGCAGCCAGAGGAACTTAGTGAAAGGGAACGTATGGACATAAATGAGGAAAGTGGTGCTTCCTAGAGGAAGCAATGCTGGCAAAAAAAAAACAAAAAACAAAAAAAAAAACAAAAAAAAACTTAGCTTTAAAAGAACTTTCGGAGACATTTTGCAACACTGAAAGTGCAAAGAATAAAATGTTGCTAGCTGATCCAAATTCAGAAGGCAGCACCACAACTTTGGTCCATTCTGTAAGGTAAGTTATACAAGAAGCAAGCGAGCACTGTTCAAACTACTCTTGATTCATTCCTTACAAAGCAGTAAAACACTAGCTCTCAATATTTCTATAATTTTCAGTTACAGTGCACTAAATAATATGAGGCTTACTATTTTCCACTTCTCTACATATTTATGATCAGAACTTAAGAGTTTTTAACATTTTAACAAAAAGTTTCAAAGACTGTGACTTGTTCACTTGATGATGAAGACTGTTTTGCATGTTGCCAGTTTGTATAGTCATTTTCATGATTTTACACCCCCTTGCAAAATGAAAACTGCTTATATATTTTGACATCATCTGCATAAAAGTGGCATCTAAAGCCATGAGACTATATGAGACCTACTTTGAAAAATGTTTTTTCAACTGTAAGTGGTGACTCATTGAGTAGGTAGTGAAATCAAGCTTGTGGGTGTGAAGAGGACTTTTTTAATAAAATAGAAAAGAGTAAAGAATATATCAAAATGCATTGTTTTGTAAGGACTTTGACTCAGTGTGTGCGTGTGTGTGTACTTGGCAATGTTGTAAAATGTGTTTTTTACTGCATAGGGATCAAAACAAGCTTGAAAGCCACTGACTTAGGAAATGTGTGCAGATAAAGAAGAGATCAAGGACAAAGTCCTAGAGTATTCTAAATATTTAAGTTCAGGAAGTGGAGAGCAGACTGTAAATGGGGTAGAGTAGAATCAGCCAATAGGGGAAGAGGAGCACTAAGAAATCACGAAGTCCTGAAACCAAATATAAAAGTATTTGTGTTTTAAGAAGGAAGGCATGATCAACAAAGTCAACTGCAAAAAAAAAAAAAAAAAGCCAAAGTCAACTGTATGTCAATTACTATTGTACTTAGCAACGTGGGTACCAATGATCTTGACAATGATAGAGATGGTGACCTTCAATGGAGCTGTAGGAGCAAAAGTTTAATTGAAATTTATTCAATACGAGGAGAACGAAGGCTGACAGAAAAAAAGGTTTGCACTAAAATGGCACTGATTGCTATTTAAATTTTTTAAGGAACATGGTAGCAAACCAAGTAAATGTCAGCACACATATCACATATGGTATATAAAATATGTGTAAACTTATTATTTTTTGCTTTTCTTCTACACCTTTGATGAATCATAAACTTAAAAGGGCATGTGAGTGGTTATAGTCTTCAGATTCCCAAAACTTTCAGGGATTGCTAATATTTTACATCATATTTATAATTCTTTCCTATTATTAACCAACCCCTAACATGTTCCACTAATTAATTAACTATATATCTGCCATTTACAAGCACAGATTCAAGCATTCATCCTTTCTTCTTTTGCTTCTCTGAATTATTTTCCAGAGATCTTTTTCTACTGCAGCCTGAAACACATTGGCATCTCAACTCTCCTGGAAAGTCATATATGCAAAATCATGGTTCCTTCCATTTCACTGAGTCCATATAAATTACTTAAGATTATGGTATTCTCATATTTTTTCCTATAGTTTTGACCAACTAGCTCTGAAGATCATTCATTATCATGAACTCAATTACCAGTGGTTGCTGCCCATCTTCCTGCCTACACCCTACTGGCAGCTTCCCTCACTCTTACTTCCAGAACCCCATATCCACCAAGAGCTTATGAAATACAGTGTTCAATGCGACACAAGCCACGTGGGCACTGTGACCCTAGATTGATGTCCGTCAGTTCCACTGAGTCCTTCAGGTGCTGGAAGTAAATAGCTAGAAGAAAGAGGGCACACGAAATATTTAGTATTAGGTTGAGGCACATGAAATTGCCCTCTCTACAGAGAGGCTTGTAAGCCAAGGATCATCAGATATAGGCAGTTCCATACAGTTCAGCCTAAAAGTTTTTCTTGCAAAACCTGTGTGTCTTTCATGGTTATTAATCAAACACTACAACATCTCCATTTCACTGTGACTCTCCAGTGGCAAATTTCTCTAATTCCAGTGTCCACATTATAGATACAAATTATAGATTGAAATGTATTCATTTGGGGCCTGGGTGACGCAGACAGTTAAGCATCTGACTCTTGATTTCGGCTCAGGTCATGATCTCACAGTTCATGGGACTGAGTCCCACACTGGGCTCTGTGCTGACAGCATGGAGCCTGCTTGGGATTCTCTCCTTTCTCTTCCCCCTCCCCAGGTTCCACTCTCTCATGCTCTCTCGAAATAAATAAACAAAAAGAAAAAATATGCATTCACTTAGCAAATATTTGCTAATTGCCTACTATACAAGGCACAGGATTTGATGATGAGAACTGGTAGTCAAAACACCAGACATGTTTCCTGACCCTCAGATTTCATAGTTTAGCAAGGAGCTAAATGTCAGACAAACAATCACACAAGTATTTATTTAATTAAAACTGAGATAGAAGTTATGAAATAAGTATGGATATAACGGAAAAAATCTAAGGTAGTCTGGAAGGATAGGGAAGGTTTTCCTGAAATCATTTAAGCTGAGAACAGAAGGTTGAGTGGGAGTCAGGAAAGTGAAGATTTCCAGGGAGAGGAAAACAGCTTGTGTAAAGGCCCCAAGTCAGGAAGGAACTTGAAGCTTTCATGGATCTGAATGAAATAAGGCCAATAGGACTGGCTCGAAATGATCATAAAGAAAGGGGTTCAAGATATGCAGAAAAAAGAAGTCACACTTGGACAATTTATTGCAGGGCAGGGAAGAAGTTAAGTAGCTTCTAGCAAGGGTCAGATGTGGTTCGATTTGCATTTCAGAAGGATTACCAGCCACCCTGTTGTAGAACAGGGATCCTCAGCAAACTGTGGCCAGAACATCAGCCCTGCTGCTATCTGTTTAATAAATAAAGTTTTACTGGAATACCGCTGGTGTTGGTCTGTATACAGTCTGTGGCCTCTTCGCCTTCAGTGGCAGACTGAGTGGTTGAGACAGAAACTGTATGGTCAAGAAAGCTAGAAGTATTTATGATCTGACCCTTTACAGAAAGAGTTTGCTGACCTCTGGTGTGGGTAATGGATTGTAAAGACCAAGAAAGTAATAAGGAAAGAAGTCAGGAGACATTGTGGTGGTCCAGGCAGGAGATGCTATTGGCTTGGATTAGGATAGGGGTGGGGGTCTTGGAGACCATGGACAGATTTGAGAAAGATTACGAACTAGAACTGGCAGAGCTTGGTGATGGCTGGGGTGAGGCAAAGGAGGCATCTAGAGTGACTCCCAGGTTTCTGGTAGGAGCAGCTAGTGGTAAGGAGGTACCACTTACACAATTAGGAAACAAAGAATAAACTGAGTTTACGGGGGCAGATCAGGAAATGGTCTTGAACTATAACTACAAAGAAGAATAATCCATCTTTGGTGAATCTATTACCTGTGCCCAGCACCATGACTAGACTATGGATACGTATGGTGGAAGACAGGCACAAATAAATCTACCTACACCAATCTACATACATCATTTTAAGTAGCTGAAATGTCTTGGAGGTGTATTTGTCTTCCTGGACGTTTTTCTCTGGCATCAGCCTGATAGTCTTACATTGTTAGTCTTACAGTCTGTCTTACATTGATTGTTTCTTTTTTGCTTCAGTGGCGTGGTGTGTAAACAGGAAAGGGGATGCTTTTTGTTTTGTTTATCTATTATATTCATCTCTCTTACCCTTGTTACCTATGTACTCTATTAGCCACAGCAATGGTTAGGAATGTCTACGTTATTCCATAAAGGCTTTGGTGTACTTCCTTTCTTTCAGATCTCTTCTCCTATACCTAAAATACTTATTACTCTCTGGGACCTTTATCACCCTTTACCACATTTTAATGTCTTTGTGTTCAAACAGAAATCTATCAGCTTTCACATATATCTGCTCCAGATTCCAGGTTCTTTGGTACTCCATTTCAGTTACCACCATGTATGTTGTACAAAAACGCAGAATCTTTCCATTTCAGATGTTTCAGACTTGTGAGAAAGTAGCATCTTGTGGTGAAGAAAGCTGCGTCTTTGTCAGAAAAACTCCCCCTATTATCAACTGTGTGTTCTTACTTGATGAGGATATTAATACCTCTTCATAGAGAACTATGGGAATGAAATATAGAGATTATATATGGAAAGCTCCTGGCCTAATGGCCTCAACATATTTTTTGTCTCTCTCCCTTTCTCTTTCCCTCTCTAATACAGAAAGAAAGTTTTGCCTGTCCTTTCCGCTTCTTTGCAACGGTGACTGTGGAGCGCTGATCTGTCTGAACCACACACAGCCAGGCTGGAGCAGATACAAAAACAAATGCTGAGGCTAACCCAGGTCGCATAATGTGAGCGTGAACAGTGGAAAATAGACGTACCACCTTAGGAAAGGGAAGCCCTACCAGAGTCGAAAATGAGAGAGATGGAGAAAACTCAACACTGTATCTCCTGAAGCTTAGTAGAAATATGACTCATAGCTCAACATAAGGACATCTAAGGTAAGAAAGCCAGGAGGCTGGGAAAAGGCAGGGCACACATTGGAAATACCAGGAATGGGGCCCAGGCTCCGTTCCAGACTGAGCAGTCTCAGCAGGCAGTTGGTGCCAGGTGCTGAAGCACTGTCTTTGGAATGATCACAAAGTCTCCACTCAGGTGAGACGAGTTTATTGGAAAAGGTGAAAAAGAACTAGTCATGAGCAACCACGAAAGCCAGAATTTCTTCTAGTCAGGCAAGGTGCTGCATTCGTAATAACAAGATTGTGGCCCAGGCCTTACTCATAGTTCCAATCAGTCCTTGGTTTCCTCAGGACTGTGCCAGGATTCTTCAACCTTGGTGTCCAAATCTGTAACTCATTTTCTGATTGTTCTTTTTTGCTTTTATTTTAAATTACAACTTCCTCTCTCTAAATTTCATTCTCAGGGTGCCTGGGTGGCCCAGTTGGTTAAGCATCCGACCTCAGCTCAGGTCATGATCTCATGGTTCATGAATTTGAGCCCCATGTGGGGCTCTGTGCTGAAAGCTTAGAGCTCAGAGCCTGGAGCCTATTTCAGATTCTGTGTCTCCCTCTCTCTCGGCCCCTCTCCCCCTCTCAAAAATAAATAAACATTTAAAAAATGTAATTTCATTGTCTTTTAGTAGGCCAGGAAAGTATATATCCTAAAAAGCTTTCTTTGTTTTTTTTAAATAACTTTCTCATTATACTTCTTCTGTGAACCATTTATTAGATACAAATAAAAATCACTTTCATATAGATCTATATTTTCTTTTGCAAAATTCAACATGGAGTGAAAATTATATATTTTACTACCACCCTATTTCAACCCTCAATCATAGTGTATAAAAGTCCTTATCTTCTTTTGGAGATTTGTGCTAGAAATGATGAAGCTTAAATATTAATTGACAACACTTCTACCTTCCAAATGTCACTGAAATGGGATCCTACAGAATATATCTATAAACAGCATTCTGAAATCCCACACAAGCACTTAAGTTTGGAATCAGGCCAAAAACAATATTTTTTATGTTATTTTTGTCACATGTTGTTTTGCACTGCTTTTTAAAATTTTTATGCAAACTTCCCAAAGTGACATTTTCCTCAGAGAACAAGAAAGTCTTGTAGTAAGTATGGCTAAGAGTACCCCTTCCAAAAATTGAGTCAACACATGCAATCAATTTGGCCACATATGGTTACTTCAAGCAGTAATTTTTTTTTTATATGAAAACTACCTCTAGGCTATGTAATCTCTGTACCTAGTAAAAACTGGTAGAAAAATAAAATGACTAGACTCAATCCGTTTTCAAAAGCAGAGTAGCAATAATAATAACATTATTTCTATTTTTCTTTGATATTTGCACTCAACTTTCAAACAATCAGATTCTCCAGGTACACAACAATTACCTGTAGAGTGACTCCCACACAGTCATGGCGGGCCTCACACCAGTTGAGGTTATGGTTTTCCTAGGGATTAGATGTAAGGCATAAATTTTTTCTTACCTATGAGTCATATTTGAAGCATGAAAAAACAACCCAAAGCACAAGCACAGTATAAACAAGGACTTATAATAATTCCTTATGTTCATTATTGCTTTTATATTGTATGTGTGTGCATTTCATTTTTCTTACAAATTTGAAGTGCTGTTAACATGACAGGAGCTTAATCATCTTGAAAGTGTGTGTAAAAGGACTCTTAACTATAGAGAATAAACTCATGGTTCAGGGGTGGGGGCGCTGGGGGGGATGGGTGAAATGGGTGATGGAAACTAAGGGAGCACTTGTGCTGAGCACCAGGTGTTTGTATAGAAGTGTTGAATCACTATATTGTACACCTGAAACTAGTATTGCACTGTGGTAACAGGAATTTAAATAAAAACTTTCAAAAAAATAAAATTAAAATAGTATGTGTAAAAGAACAAAGAATCTCGCCAATATATTTAGTCTAGGAATGCTTTTATACACACTTCAGTTTTTAAAAGCATTGAAAATAGGAGATGAAGGGAATTAGAAATTGTTGAATTAATGGTCCTCAAAGTCACAACTCCTTGAGCCCACATCCGTCTATAGTCCCCTCTGGCCTGCTGGCTATCCCCAGCCTGCACATACAATATAATTGAAGCCATTTGAAGCAGCCAGCTTCTAAGTGAACTACAGCAAGCTAGCAGAAGAATTGCCCAGCTGAGCCCAGCCCAAATAGCTGACCCACAGTTTTATGAAAAAAGCAAACAAGTGTTTTTAAGCCACTGAGTTTCAGGGGTGGTGTGTTATGTAACAATAGATAATTAATATAGGAGAGAAGAGTAACAGGATTGCTTAAGAAAAAGAGTAAAGACTGGTGCTGTTAAAAGATATGTTGAGGCACAGTAAAAATTTTCAGGAGTTCATTTGAGCAAAACTTGATTTGAATCAGGCAGCATCCAAACTACTGGATAGAAAGGAGCTCCAAAGAGCTGTGCAAAATGACTTTCAAAGGCAGAAGGCAGCAGAACAAAGAAGTTATACAAGGCAAAAAAGAAAGAAAAAAAAAAAGCCGACTGGTTACTGCAAGGTTACTTGCTTTTAGGTGACGGTAAATGTCTATCAGGAAGATTACCTAACTAGTGCTGATCTGATAATTCCTGACTGACTGGCTTAAGATTCTATTTCTGGGAGAGGTGAAAATAATTAAATCTCGGTTTGCTGATGTGGGGCTTAGCATAAGCGACTCCATTTTGGACCTGCTATCTTGTCAGGTCTGGGACCCAAGAGCCTACATTTTGAGCGAGATCTACATGTTGGTGAAGCCACTGATAGAATGGACCAGGGTGGGCACCACACTAAGTGACAACCAAAGACAGAGGGAGCAGATGGCTTGGGGCACCTGAGATGAGGTGATCACTGTAACTGGATTGGATTGATCATCTCCCACAGCTGTTTAAACAGAATAAATCACTATACATTACAAAAGCTATGTAATTCAGTGAAAAGAATCACTCCAATAACCTGGCCTTCAATTTTACTTTTTTTAAAAATACAGAACATGGGGCACCTGGGCAGTTCAGTCGGTTTAAGCGTCTGACTTCAGCTCAGCTCATAATCTCACGGCTCATGGGTTCGAGCCCCGCATCGGGCTGTGTGCTGACAGCGAGGTCAGAGCCTGGAGCCTGCTTCTGATTCTGTGTCTCCCTCTCTCTCTGACCCTCCTCTGCTCATGCTGCCCCTCTCTTCCTCTCTCAGAAATAAATAAAAAACATTAAAAAAATGTTTTTATTTTTTTATTTTTTTAATGTTTTTTATTTATTTCTAGGAGAGAGAGAGAGAGAGACAGCGTGAGCAGGGGAGGGTCAGAGAGAGAGGGAGTCACAGACTGAAACAGGCTCCAGGCTCTGAGCTGGCAGTCAGCACAGAGCCCGAAGCAGGGCTCGAACCCACGAACCGCGAGATCATGACCTAAGCGAAAGTCGGATGCTTAACCGACTAGGCCACCCAGGCGCCCCTAAAAAAATGTTTTTAATTAAAAATTTTGAAAAAATAAAAATACAGAATAGAAGCTTGCTTCACAGCCCTCTAGAAGGAACAGCATTTACAGGTTTACATAAAGTTCTGGTTGAGCCACTTTAAGATAGAGCTAACAAAGCCTTAAAATTCTAATGTTGAAAGACATTCCCCAAGAGAATTTTTTTGAGTGTGGAAAATTTTCAGCTATTTTGATTTGGCTGAAGACCCTAGAGTGTTGCTAGTGAAATGCTGAAATCCAAAATACAGAGAATAATACACAGCAGCTTGTTACTGAAGTCTTCAAGTAATGCATTCAGGCACTGATAGGTATTTAGATGTCTGCATCTGACTTAGAAAAGACATCTGTCTCGCAATGCACATCAACATTATAAAAATCTATTTTTACTGTTGTACATAGTCATTTAGTTAAGGTGTCACCTAAGCCAAAGCAGGTGTAACTGGCACTGTTGACCTTGGGGACCACATCACTTGATGTTGTGGTGGTCCCATGCATTATAGGATGTTTAACAGCCTCTATAGCCTCTACCCAATAGATGCCAATAACACCTCTCCATGAGCTGTGACAACCAAAAATGTCCCCAGACATTGCCACATGTTCCCTGAGGAGCAAAATCTCCCCTGGTTGAGAACCACTAATCTAAAATGTCCACTTGGACTTTATTGGTATTTAGTGACTTCCAGAAGAAATATTTTGTTTTCCAATGGACCTGACCTTAATCTTTGTAGGGTTTGACTGTATTATCAATATCTTAGTAACTCTGGAAGATTATTTTTTTACTTCCTACTCATCTTTATCCAACTAAGAAATAAGCAGGTGGAATTTTCTATTTTTCTAAATAGAAAGCAGGTAAACCTTTCACCCTGTCTTCTATCTTTAGGCACATAAAGGGCATACTTATCCACTATATTGCTTGAGCAGAGTTCTATAAATTCCATAGGCTCAAGAAATTAACTTAAGAACTAGAAGAAGTAGTAAAGAAGGATCTATAGTGGTTTTTTTTAACAAGATAAAAGGATTTTAAAAATCAGAGAAAATCTCCTGAATTAAATACAAAGAACCAACAAATGTTGAAGATAATATAGATTTATAATTTCTGTATTATTAAGAAAATACAAATCTATATTTATGGTAAGTAACAATGTAATTAAAAAGAGGTTCCTGGGGTGCCTGAGTGGCTCAGTTGAGTGTCTGACTTCAGCTCAGGTCAGGATCTCACAGTTCATGAGTTCGAGCCCCATTTCAAGCTCTCTGCTGTCAGTGAGGAGCCCACTGCAGATCCTCTGTCCCTCTCTCTCTGCACATCCTGGCTCACACTCTCCCTCAAAAATAAATAAACATTAAAAAAAAAAGTTTTGGGGGCACCTGGGTGGCTCAGTTGGTTAAGCGTCCGACTTTAGCTCAGGTCATGATCTCACGGTTCATGAGTTCAAGCCCCACATTGGGTTTTGTGCTGACAGTTACTTTAGGACCTGGAGCCTGCTTCGGATTCTGTGTCTCCCCTCTCTCTTCTCCTCTCCCACTCTTTCTCTCTCTCTCCCTCAAAAAATAAATAAGCATTAAATTATTTTTAAAAAGAAGCTTTGACTTTTTAAATCATTACAGAAACTAAAAGTAAAGAAGATGACATTCATTGGAGAATGTAGAATAGAAAGCAAATAGTAATTAAAAATAAAAGCATAAAAATAATGATAGGATCAAACATAATAATCAGGTCAATCAATATAAATCTTTTATATTTTACTGTTAAGAGGAAAAGAAGTCTATGATACCATGAGAAAATAACTGATTCTACAACTTCTGATATATACACCTTTAAAAAAGTATATGGAGAGACTACAAAAACAAAAACAGAAAACCAGAATATGCACATCATATTCAGCAAACCCAAAACTAAAAAACTGGTAAATTAGTTATGCCAAGTTGACTTTAAGTTTTTTTAAAAAAGAAGCAAGCAGTATTTTAAAAAGTCACAGTATCTACTGAGTGTGTAACTCTGGATAATGCATCAAGAAAAGCATATGCAACAAACACCCTTGGAAATCCAAGCAGAAAATAGTCAAAGCTCAGTTACATAAGACACCAACACACCTCCCCATCAGTTTAAAATCTGTCAAGTAGACAAAAAGAAGGATAGTGGAGATTTTTAAAAGAAAAATAAAATTAACCAAATCCTATCCAATTGGGTAATCTAGAAATGGGGAATTCATTTTCTTTTTTATTTATTTTTTTAATGTTTATTTTTTATTTGTGAGAGAGAGACATAGAGCACAAGCGGGAGAGGGGGCAGACATGGAATCAGAAGCAGGTGTTGGGCTCTGAGCTGTCACATCACAGAGCTTGATGTGGGACTCAAACTCACGAGCTGTGAGCTCATGACCTGAGCTGAAGTCAGACCCTTAACCAACTGAGCCACCCAGGTACCCTGGGAATTCGCTTTCTAAAGTACACATGAAACATGATGGCTAATTACATAACCGGTCATAGCGAAACATTTAATATATTTTACAAAGCAAAATTTTACAAGTAAGACTGTAGATCACATTCTCCAATCACCATACAATGAAACTAGAAATTAATAAAAGTTTAAAAAGAGGCATACAATTGGAAATCTTTCTTAGAAATTACAGGAAAAAAATTAAAAATAGAAAAATATTTATAAAATAAAATAATGAGATTGCTAAATATAAAACCTTTAGGACTGGCCAAAGGTGTACTCAGAGACATTGGCATAGCTTTATTTTCTTTCATGTTTAAGTATGAAAATGAATGAAGAAGACTAGTTTTAAATTGCAAAAAGATGGAAAGATTTCTTTAAGAAGTAAAAAAAAAAAAAAAAAAAAAAGAGGGGAGAGGAG
>NW_027527957.1:644676-647492 GCF_008692635.1 Crocuta crocuta
AGAGACCCAGCTGGTTGAGCATCTGACTCTTGATTTCAACTCAGGTCATGATCACGGGGTCGTGGGATTGAGACCTTGGATCTGGGTCTGTGTGGAGTATGGAGCCTGCTTAGGATTCTCTCCCTCTCTCTTTCTCTGCCCCTCCCACTCTCGCATGGGAGTTCTCTCTCTTAAAAAAAATCTAAAAACATAATTAAAATGTAAGTACAAAATAATCAGAAAGAAAAACAATGAATTGAATAAAAAAATTCCAAAGTTCCTCATTTGAAGTGATAATAATGATGAAATAGGCTAGCACTTCTCAAATTGGTGTTAAGAAAAAAAAATCAATAACTGAGCCAAGAATAAGTCTTCCTCTACACAAATAAGTTCTTTAAGTTCTTTAAACCATTAAATAGACTTCACAAGTTTTCCTTTTTACTTTAAAACTTCTCTGATCTTTTCTTATGTTAATATGTACTTTCAATCCTCAAGAGGGGTATTTAGTAGAATTTCCCAAGTTCACTTGCCATTTTTTAGTATTCAGAGAAGAGCTTTGCAAAATGCTGAAATAGACAAACCTCTAGCAAAAAAAAAATAGGAAATAGATTAGAAACAGTGAAATGGAAATAATGTATTAAAAGGAAGGCTGTGACAAGGAAAAAAAATAGAAATAGATTAGAAACAGTGAAATGGAAATAATGTATTAAAAGGAAGGCTGTGCACAATTACACGTTAATTTAAATGGGAGAACATGATTTAAGAAAGCACTCACTGTCAAGATATGCCTTCTAGAGCAACTTGTGCTTTAAATCAGAATTTGATTTTAACTAAAATTATGAAATAGATGAAAACATTATGACAAAATATCAGCTTATATCAAACTTTAAGTTAGCATCTTATAACCAAGATGCACATTGTCCTATCCTGGGTGGAAAGCTATACTATGTGAGGGGAGACAAACGTCAAGGTCCCTATTGTAAAAGCAGGAAGGAAAGGTGGCTCCCTAGGCAAATGTGAGCTCTTTGGGCAAACTTGGAGAAGAACAAGAAATCCACTAATCTGGGAATGAACCCTATCTCTGACAGAAAGACACAGAGGACCAGTGCTATCAACTGCCAAGTCCAGGAGGTGGAATAGAGGCAGAGGTCATTTGCTGACCAACCACACAAGGTACATCAAAATTAAGATTCAGTACCTTCCCTGCACGTAGGTCCTAAAAGTACACCTTTCAATAGATGTGCTGTTTTCTGCCCTAAAGAAACCATTAGCCTACAGAGCACAGCAATGAAAAGTCTCCAAGTCCTAGGTGGACTATAAAATATTTTCTACTTTACTACTGCACTCCCAATAAGTTTCTGCCTTAAGAGAATGCTTAATTTGACCAGTCTGAGGCAGTTAAAGGGAAATAACTAGTCATCTGGCAGAGTGCTAAGAAATATAATTTTCCTGTATAATGCAGACCTAAATAGAGCCATTTGTTACATTAATAAATAGGTAGACCTCAATGAAATAATTTTCTAAAAATAAGTTACAACTCCAAATCTGAGAACGTTCATATAAAGTAAAGTACAGGCCAATCTCCTTCATGAACATAGATATTAACATCTAAATAAAATATCAGAAAGTAGAAATACATTAAAAGAATAATCTGTCCCAGTTTATTCCTACTATCCCTTAAATAAAAATTCATTTCAAATCAAAATGACATTTGATCAAACTAATTAATTATTGCAAAGGTGTAATGTATCTCATCCGCAACTACAGAATCACAATTATTGACATGCTAAAGTTTGCCCCCTGGCACTCATACACAGTGAGCAGAAGAGCCATCCATTCCCAAGAAGGCAGAAGAGAAAAATGGTTATTGATATTACCATGTAACAACATACTAGAAATTCTTCACTTTTAATATGTGTGTGCAAATCAATTGGGATATATAAACTTTGACAAATAATGCCAACACTGTATACAGATTACACAATATACTCGGTAAAACTGAAAGGAATCAACAGGACAACCATTAGAATTGAAAGTTCAGCAATGGCCAAAACAAGATATATATATATATGACAAGTCAGCGATTCTTTTACTTCAGAAATAACAAGTTACAAATACAATGAAAGAGAATTAATTCATAGTAGCAAGAAAAATATTGCTCATATAGCAATGACTTCAATGAGAAGTATATTACCAATATTAGCAAAACTGCTAAAATCTTTTGGTAAAAAGACATAAAATATTTTCATTTTTCCCAGATCTTCAGTCAAAATAAAAGACAGTATTTTTGTTACACGATAAAATGATTCTTAAGACCTCTTAGAAAATAAAAATGGTGGGAATAACAAAACAAAGAAAATCAGTAAAGTGATGAGATCTGAAAATGAGGATGAGAATAGCACAAATCCTTTGAGATATTAAGAGATACCTGCACATATAAAGCTATAAAAGTGAAAAATCTATGCATAAGAACAAGAAAAGAAAAATAATTAGGTCTATATATGTCTATATACAAATATATATAGTTTCTAGAAATAATCTATTATATTTCTTAATCACTGATTTAAAAAAAAGCATCCTAAATCCTAGGTTGCTAGCAATTGGCTAGCAACTTGCAGAAAATAATGTAGGAGAGTTGGTTGGCTGGCTGGTTGGTTGGTTAGTTGGTTAGTTGGCTGGTTTTTGAAACTTTGCATTCAGCAGTTGCCAACTAAAGGTTAGAATCAGAACATCCTTTGAAACTTTTTCAGTATACATATGCCCAGGTACCAACCTTGGATAAGTGTAAAAGACATGTAGTCTAATGGACAATGGAATGAGTACTGAAATGTTCAACA
>NW_027527957.1:647744-673207 GCF_008692635.1 Crocuta crocuta
GATACACTAACATAATGGCAAGAGCTGGAAGACATACAGAACTGAGTTCAAATCCTGACTCCATTACTTATTAGGTATGTGACTTGAGGACACTGACTTGGTTTATATGATCCTCTGCTTCCCCTGTTATAAAATGAGGATAATAATACCTATGCTAAAATGTTATTTTGAAGATTAAGTAAAATAGTTTATGTAAAATGTCTAGATTTCATGATTCTAGTTCACTTAAAAGTATACTAATATATAAGCTTGTTTCTCTGAAAACTTTTTTAAAATAAAACAAATTTGGGGCACCTGGGTGGCTCAGTCAGTTAAGTGTCCAACTACGGCTCAGGTCACGATCTCACAGTTTGTGGGTTCAAGCCCCATGTAGGTGCTCTGTGCTGACAGCTCAGAGCCTGGAGTCAGCTTCGGATTCTGTGTCTCCCTCTCTCTCTGCCCCTCTCCTACTTGTGCTCTGTCTGTCTCTCTCTCTCTCAAAAATAATAATTTTTAAAATTTTAAAATAAAATAATATAAAACAAACTTTCTTAGTATATCTAATTCTTTGCCTTGGGTTCTCAAGGAAAGGGACAGAAACATCATCACATAACCACTTCCCAGTCTTTTACTTGACTCATTCCAACTTAGAATACAATACTTACTCTTAAGTAGTTAAAAACCAAGAACAAAACAGTGAAAATAGGTAAGAATACAATATATTACATTATTAATGGCATCTTCTAACAAAGGAAAGTGAACCATCTACTATCTTTTCGCCTGAAATCAGAGACATATTCTAACACACAGCAGAAGTGCTTCAGTGGTCCAGAATAGAGTTGTAAAAACCCACACTTATCTGACTTCATAAGTTGGACACTGCTGTAAGAAAATGAAATAGGTAGTTCTCAATTAAGATTTAAGCACAGAAGTGTAGGTCCATTAGGTACAACTTTTCCGATTCTAAATGTTCAACTGTGTGTATCCTGAAACACTGACAATGATTTTTTTTTCAAATTCTGCCAATACTATTTCTATCCATCAGTTTTTTCTGCTACAATCTCAACTTTCAAATTAATAGTCTTTACTTTAAACCTCAACATTGTTATTTCTCATTTTCTATATCCCATCCCAGAGACCTTTCTAGGGGAAAAAAGAGAGAAAGACAAAGAATGTTTTGTGCACTCTTTAGTTAGAAAATTATTACTGCTACCTTAGCAACCTATTAATATTCCTAGGAGAATTCTTTCTTACATCAAAAATGTGAAAGGAACAGACTCAATACAAATCCAACTTTTTTTAAAAAGGCAAAACAAAA
This sequence comes from Crocuta crocuta, assembly GCF_008692635.1. Lineage (NCBI taxonomy): Eukaryota > Metazoa > Chordata > Mammalia > Carnivora > Hyaenidae > Crocuta > Crocuta crocuta. The sequence continues at coordinate 649,042 of NW_027527957.1, forward strand.
TACTTTTTGTAATTTTGGTCACAATCTCTAGATAAACAAAACTTCTGTTCTAATAGAATAATGCATCTCACATTTCTATTATCCTGACACAAATACACACTTACTTAATATTCTGTGTCTGTACCAATCATCCTTTCTTGTACTACTAGCAAAGAGTTTTCATTTTTCCCCAAAATTGCAAACTACAGATGGATAATTTTACAGTCTTTGTGATTTTTAGCACAATCACCTCTCACTGAATACTTCCTGTCACCATCTGCCTCTTTTAAGGCCAAATAGGACGTTTCTTGGCTTGTTTATTTTACTCAACAGTCTGTTGTCTGGCATTTTTCTCACCACCTTCTGGCCTTCTGTATTTTTGGAGAGCTGCTCCAATCTGATTGACTTCTGGGCTCTTTCCACTCTCGTGTTTCCTGATTTTTCCAATGGGTCTTGAATGTCAACCAGTGGGCTAAGTTCTCATTCACACAGAATCTGTTTGCCTAACTGCTGGCTGATGACATTTGTGTTTTAAATCAACACATGTATTAAGTTCTTAAATCTGTTATTCTTCATGACTACATTGATGTCATCTGTTGTAAGGTAAATGCTTAGAGGATGAGAAATTCTCATTTCCTCTCAGAATTCAATTCCAACGTGTGTGTAAGTAACAGGCACGTGAATTTGATCCTTAAAATGTTTCATAATGTGCATTCGGCAAAACACTCCTTACACAGAACCAAACCAAAACCCAGATCCCAAACCAAAATATGTCAGACTTTGTTAATACTGAACAGAAAATCATTTATGGTTCTGACTTCTCTTATCCAGTATCCATTATTTGCTAAGTACCCACCAAGGTCCAGGCACAGCTTCACAGTTATACTGACATGATCTACTTAATTTCATGCTCTTGCTTATATGGCTTTCTCTGGATTAAAATCATGGTTCTCAGAGCGCCTGGGTGGCTCAGTCGGTTAAGCATCCGACTTCGGGTCAGGTCATGATATCACGGTTTGTGAGTTTGAGCTCTGCTTTGGCCTCTAGGCTGACAGCTCAAAGCCTAGAGCCTGCTTCAGATTCTGTGTCTCCCATTTTCTCTGCTCCTTCCCCGCTCATGCTGTCTATCTGTCTCAAAAATAAATAAACATTAAAATTTTTAATTCAACAATGGCTCTAAGTGAAATGCCATCAAAAAAGATTATCATCAGAAAAAACAACACCAGTGATGAAAAACAGTTACTGCCAATAAATATTTGTTTATGAGTGAATGAATAAACGGAAGCTCGCCTTTACTGTTTGTTTTACAACTCTAAAGTTAATTCATCTCCTTGAGCTGTTTCCATATCTGTAAAATGAAAGTACAATTCCCACTTCATCAGATTTTTTTATTAAAAGAGATGATCTGTATGAAGTCCTGGCCCATAGACGCTGCTCAATAATGGTCCATCTCTAAGTCAGACATCATCCACTAATATCAAAGGAATCATATTTAACTTAGTACAAATATTTTCATAGGGCTATATCTGACTTTTAGGAAACTCATTCATTTAAAAAAGAAAGTCCAAACTAAGGGATTGGACAGTTTCCCAATTTCCATAACCATCAACACCACACCTGCCACTGACCTTTCACACCAAACTCCATTCCATATTATTTTCTAGTTTGAGAAAATGGCCCTATTATGCTAAGTGAGATAAGTTAGAGAAAGACAAACACTGTATACTCTCACTCATCCGTAGAGTCTAAAACAAACAAATCAAACTCCTAGATACAGAGAACAGATCGATGGTTCTGTTCAGTGGAAAGGGGGTAGAATAGGCAAAGTGGGCCAAAGGTACAAACTTCCAGTTATAAAATAAATAAATCACAGGGTGTGATGTACACCATGGCGACTACAGTTAATAATACTGCATTGTATGTTTGACAATTGCTAAGAGAGTAAATCTTAAAAGTTCTCATGAGAAGAAAAGAAATTTTGCTACTATGTGTGATGATGGATATTAACTAGACTTACTATAGTGATCATTCTGCCCTAAACTCAAATATCAAATCATTATATTATAAATCTGAAAATTAATAGAAAGTTATATGGCAATCGTATCTCAATTTTTAAGAAAAGATAAAGAAAATGGCCTTTTCTTTCTGCCTCTTAACTTCAGTGGTTGATGTGCACTTTTTGTAGGGAAACTCACCAATTTTCTAAATAAAACCCAACCCCGATCCTGCAAGGTTACAAAGAAATCATCCCATTTAGTGAAAGGAAGCTAGAAGTCAGAGAATGGACTCTTTTTCTCAGGGATTCTGAACATTCACTTAGTGACGCATACACAAATATCTGTTGAGTGCCACTATGTGCCCAGCACTGTGCTGACGATACAGTGCTGAAAAAGACAAAGTCCCCACCTCAGTGAGTTGTGGCCGTAATAGGATATTCAACTGCAAAATAGGATGTCCCGGGCAATGAGGAGGCACGTGTTGGGTTACTGGAGCATATGGAACAAACAAACCCAAGCCAGGCCTGGAGAATCAGGGGGACGTCACGGCGACATTGAAATCTAGTGAATGGGACAGATGGCCAGGCATCGACGGAGAAGAACAGGCTTGGCAGAGGAAATGCATGTGCAAAGGCTCGCGTGGAAAAGGCTTCGGGGCTCTGGAGAGCAGGCAAGTTACATGGAGGGATCCAAATTGTCCACTGCGTTTTTCTCCCTCTTGCTGGTTTCTTCTGTTACCTCAAAGCCTCCAGCTCCCTTTTGTTTAAGTATCTCCCCCTACCTGGAGCTAGGCTACTAGAAATTTGAAATAGCATTTTATGTGTCCCGACTTGGGGCAGAGCTAGAGAGAGCAGCAGCACACAGCCAGCCCCACAGCGGCAGCGCAGCTGAGAGAGCCCACCCAGAGTAGCAGGTGAATGGAGGTGGGCAGAGGCAGGGCCAGGGGAGAGGCTAAACCCTCCCACCCTTCCCTTGGGTACTGGGCACACTGGGCGCACTGGGCGCACTGGGCGTGGAAGATAGGGCTTAGCCTTCTTAAGGAGCCCAGAGAGTTTCTTACACCTCCCTTACCTGACGGTACTGATTTGGTCTCATGGAAAGTTATGAGTGAGCTGGTCCAGGAGTGTGGACGGTGGCTGAACCGCCAGGGGAGGACAGTTGGGAACATCCCTGACCTCGTCCGGCACCTACGTTTCCAAAAAGACATTAATGTCATGCTGAGAACTGGATGGAGAGCTAAAGCCAAGGTTGAATTCTTCAGTTTGCCTTGAGTGTTGACCTCTGGTGGGTCTCAATCTTAAACAAAACTGAACAAAAAGATCCATGTCCTTTAAAGAGTATATATAATGGCATAATGATGCTTAGTTCATTCTCCCGTTCTTACTGTCTCCAGTTCTTACTTACAAAGCAGATGGAAGGGCTATATGTAGAAGAGATAACATGTAATATGTCACTAACTAAATGTATTTGTATCAATTTTTATCTACACATTGTACCCAATTGAAATTACACACTCTTCCGGGTGCCTGGGTGGTTCAGTTGGTTAAATGTCCCACACTTGATTTTGGTGCAGGTCATGATCTCACGGTTCACATCAGGCTCTGCACTGCTAGTGCCTGGGATTCTCGGTCTCCCTCTCTCTCTGCCAATCCCCTGCTCTCTCTCTCAATAAACATTGAAATTACACACTTTCAAGTTATAAAATAATTAGGTGATGATTGGGAGAGAGACAAGAGACACGGAATATAAACATTCACCAATGAGCTTGTACTCGTGGTGAAAATTTAAATATTAGTTCATTGTTAATTATCCCAAAACGTACTTTCAAGGAAAATAATACTGAGAAAATATTAAGGATTGTGGTGACACTTACCCTGAATAGTGCTACCTTCACTTTGCTGTATTTAATCCACATGACAAAAGAATTTACTAACATTACCCTCCAGGTAGCAGTAGCTTTAAAAGATAATTTAAGTCAGTTCTTACACAATAGCTCCCCAGAGAACAACGAATCCTACAAAGTGATGCAGGAAAAAACACACTCTTGTCTGCTGCTCCCATATCGGCAGAGGTAGATTAGCTCCCTGCCACGGAAATCTGTAAAACACTTTCTTTGAAAGCTCTTCCTCAAATCAGAACGTCTATGACCCACACACAGTTTCAGGTTTGGCACTACTCACATCTTCACCATTTTACTTGCTTTTATGGTTTGGGAGCCTCAAGGCTAAGGGTGAAATACAGACTCCAGACCAATGTCTCATTCAACATATTCATTTGGAATTCACTTATATTTAGGTAATTATAGGAAAACTCATTCTTCTACTGTTAGTTATATTTTGTTTTGTTTTTTTAAAAAAAATTGGCTTCCTGCTCTCCCAACGTGGCACTTGCAATCATGAGAGGTCACTCTTAAATGCAAATATTATCCTAAGCAAATAACCAGCTATCCCTCGCTCATGTGAGGTGGCAATTTTCAAGCTCCATTTTATTTCTGGATGCATTCTTCTGAATTACTTTGTGTGTGTGTGTGTGTGTGTGTGTGTGTGTGTGTGTGTGTGTGTGATTTCTGTTCAACATTTCTTTGGACAAACTGTGTTAACCAGTCGATTGTCACCAAATACCGTATTGATGGAGCAGGTAGTCTCTAAGGTTGAGCACTATTCAAGCTGTTGACACACACAACACAATTTATGTAAGAAACTGTTCTTAGCTTCCTGATTGCATCACTGTTTTCATTTTTCTTACATAAAAACTATTTTTAGAAGCATAACAAATTTTGTTTTTTAAGTAAGAACATCTGGCTTTAAGTTCTATACAAATACACTGAAGTTATTTAAACTCACCCTTCTTTAAAGCACATCATCCTATTTATCATAAGATTCTTAAAGATGTATAGTTTTGCTTTTGTTTGTCATAAAAAAGCTTTCTACATGTTTATCCAAACATGTGGAATTATTTTTAAAATACATTCATCCGGTCAATTTGATAGACTAAGACTCTCTTCGAATAGTAATCCTTCCAGTTATTTTAGGAAAATGACTTAAAACAATAAAAGCTTAAAATGTGAATTACATAAGCTTTCTGTAATTTAAATCCTTCGTGGATTTTATTTTGCTATTTTATTGCAGGAAAAACATATAACTATCTTAAGAAAATAACAAAGCTAAGACAATTCTTCTCAGTATGCCATAAGCAAGCTTGGGAAATGTTTCAAACTGAACATTCTTCTCGTCTGTATTAAAAATAGAATATTTCTCCAAATGTTATTAATAATTTAACTTAGAATAGAATCATAAATATGCATGAATGGATGATCACTTGCTCTACCCTGTGCTCAGAAAGACCTTGGACTACACTCTTCCATAAAGATGAGCAGCTTGCCAAATTTCAGGTGTCTCGAGGCACCTCTATGCCAGAAGGTCTGAGGAAGATGAAGGAAGGGCTCAGTGGAATCTTCCTGATCTCTTGGGCTGTGCTGGCCTCCCCACAGCACTGTGCCCGTGCCCAGCACATCGCACGTAATCACCTATGCCCAGGTCAGTTTCCCACACACACGTGTCCAAGCCATGTTAATGAGCCTTGTTTTTTGCTTGGGAAAACAGCATGGAAAGGTTAAATAACTGGCTTAGAGTCTCAAAAGTAGTCAGTGATGAAGCTAGCATTCACTTTAGAGCTGGCTCCAAAGACCCTGCTCTCTGTTCTACTACACTTCTCCTCAACACCTGCCATCGTACGTGCCAATGCTGGTGTTCAGAAGACACCCGCTAATTGAGTAAACGTATTACTGCATCACATTCTGTGTTAGAGACAATGGTGTGAGCAAGACCCCCATCCCCTGCCTCCCCACCCTCCGCTTCAGCCCCATCGTCACGGGGTTTCCAGGCCAGGGAAGGAATGATGAACATACAACACATTGTGGAGAAGTGGCATCTAGGTGAAGACTTAAAAAGAAATAGGATTTAACAACTTTAAAAAGAAAGGCAGAGTGAGAGAAAGGAAAGGAGATAAGATGCTTGAGGCGGGGGAAACAGCATGTGTAATACGGAAGACGCAAGAAATGGAATTTCTTGCTAATAAGCAAAGTTGAGGGGCACTCGGGTGCCTCGGTCAGTTAAGTGTCTGACTTCGGTTCAGGTCATGATCTCGCAGTTCATGGGTTCCAGCCCCCCGGTCAGGCTCTGTGCTGACAGCTCAGAGCCTGAGCCTGCTCTGGATTCTGTCTCTCCCTCTCTCTCTGCCCCTCCCTTGCTTGCACTCTATATCTCTCCGTCTCAAAAATCAATAAACAAAAGAAAATTTTTTTAAAAAAAGCAAAGTTTAGGGGCGTCTGGGTGGCTCTGTCGGTTAAGAGTGGACTTCAGCTCAGGTCATGATCTCACTGTTCTTGAGTTTGAGCCCCATACAGGGCTTCATGCCACTAGTGTGGAGCCTGCTTAGAATTCTCTCTCCCTTCTTCTCTCTCTGCCCCTCCCCCACTCTCTCTCTCACTCTTAAAATAAATAAACTTTAAAAAAAGTTTAAAATAAACAAAGTCGAGTAGGGCTAGAGCTCAAGGGGGAGAGGGAGTAGCAAGTGATAAAGCTGCAGAGGGAGGCAGGGATCCATCAAGAAGTGTCCACGGTACTGCATCAGAAACTCCAAAGCTGCTAAGAAACTACATCCTAGGCGCGCCTGGGTGGCTTAGTCAGTTAAGCGTCCGACTTTCGCTTAGGTCATGATCTCCCGGTTCGTGTGTTTGAGCCCTGCGTCGGGCTCTGTGCTGACTGCCAGCTCAGAGCCTGGAGCCTGTTTCAGTCTGTGACTCCCTCTCTCTCTGACCCTCCCCTGCTCACGCTGTCTCTCTCTCCTAGAAATAAATAAAACATTTAAAAAAAAAAAAGAGTTGCTTCGTTTAAAAAAAAAAAAAGAAACTACATCCTAACTGTTCTCATCACACACACACACAAAAAAGAAATGTTAATTATGTGACATGATAGCTAATGATGCTGTGGTGATCTTGCTGCAATAGATAAATTTATCAAATCAACGCGTTGTACACCCTGAACTTATTCAGTGTGATATGTCAACTGTATCTCAATTTTTAAAAATTTTTTTAATGTTTATTTATTTTTGAGACAGAGAGAGACAGCGCAAGCAGGGGAGGGGCAGAGAGAGAAGGAGACACAGACTCTGAAATAGGCTCCAGACTCTGAGCTGTCAGCACAGGGCCCAATGTGGGGTTCGAACTCACGAACTGTGAACTCAGTATCAGAGATGAAGTCAGATGCTCAACCGACTGAGCCACCCAGGCACCCCTGTATCTCAATTTTTTAACTTTTTTAATGTTTTATTTATTTCTGAGAAAGGGAGAGAGACACAGTGTGAGCAGGGGAGGGTCAGAGAGAGAGGGAGATACAGAATCCGAAGCAGGCTCCAGGCTCTGAGCTGTCAGCACAGAGCCTGATGTGGTCCTCGAACCCATGAACTGTGAGATCATGACCTGAGCTGAAGTTGGATGCTTAAACGACTGAGCCACCCAGGCGCCCCTGTATCTCAATTTTTAAAATGAGAGAGAGCAAGAGAGCATGCTGAGAAGTTTGGGTTCAATCCTAAGAGTACAAGAGAATGGTTTTAAGCAGAGGGGGAACAAAGATTTTGTGCTTGAGAAAAACACTCTGCTACAATTGGGAGAAAGGGCAGTGGAGGGATGTGACTTCTGAGAGGCAGGGAAGCCAAGGAGACAGGCACCAATCAAGGCAAGAGACAAAGAAAAATACTCTACAACTTCTTGCTGGCATACAACTTTAAATAGATCATTTTTAAATTTTTTTCATAGTTTCACATTTTTTAAGTGTGAAGAAAACCACTGTGTCTTTCACAAGGCTGTTTTTAAGAAGAAGTGTACGGTGACAGAGCTGATCACATGAGACGGGACAGTGTGCTGGGGAAAGGCACAGGCTCTGGAGTGGGAGAGTCTGGGTGCCATGCTGGCTCCTCCACTTCTTAACTGAAACCTCTCTGGGACTCAGTTTCTTAAAACATAAAATAGATAAAGTAGAGATAATAATGGAAGGTGACTCATAGTGTTTCTTGAGAGGATTTAATGGAACAATGCCTGTTTTATTTATTGCCTTCTCCAGCATCTAGAACTCTGCCTTATAAGTAGAAAATGCTTACTAATATTAGTAATTATTTGAAAATTATGACGGATTACATCATTATAAGGTATCATTGTAACTGTAAAATATAATTGCCTAAAATATTCCTGCCACCAAACTACTTACTTAAAACTTTTTTAAAATCCACAGCCTCAGGGCCCCTGAGTGGCTCAGTAAGTTAAACATCCGACTACAGCTCAGGTCATGATCTCATGGTTCGTGAGTTTGAGCCGCATGTCGGGCTCTGTGCTGACAGCTCAGAGCCTGGAGCCTGCTTCAGATTCTGTGTCTCCCTCTCTGCCCCTCCCCTGCTCATACTCATGCTCACTCTCTCTCTCTCTCTCTCAAAAATAAATAAACATTTAAAAAAAAATTTTAAATCCACAGCCTCTACATAAACCACATATGTGTTCTTTTAAACATAAAACTTAGTTTACATTCTTCTCTTTTGCTTCCTTCTTATGTTTTCCAGAATGTGCTTTACTCTTTCAAACAAAACTTCTTCTGTGAATGAGTCAGTACACCCTAACTTCAGGCTGGCTAGCATCCAAATGCCCTCTAAACCCGCTCTGCATGCTCAGAGGTGCTGTTCTCCTGGAAGACCTTGGGTGCAGCTTCAACACCTATAAAAGCCGTATTAGCTCAGCCAATGAGCCCTGCTAAAAGTTACAAGTGATTACCAAAAAAGATGGTTCTTTTGTGTTCAGAAAATGCTTTCATATTGCAAGAGATAGTTTCCTTCTCATGGACTTAAAAGACATTCAGGTCCCACTCTCCTCCCCACACTGCTCTTCTCTCTACTTCTGGTACAAGAAGGCCTGATTCTCGAATCGTCAGCAACAGGTGTAGAGTTTCAACCAGCAGGACTAGAATCCCCTGAACAATTTACCACATACTATCATGAGAGCACACTATTCACTTTGAAGAAAATTACTGCATCAATCATTTGATCAGATGAACAGAATGTGTTTGCCATGTAGCCTACACCCTTACACGTATCTAGATGCCCATGAGAAAACCACTCTAAGCACATTGCAAGGTTCCCATTGTATTAGAAAGAACTAGAAAAAACTAGAAAAAATTCTAGAAGAAACTAGAATTCAAGTGGCCATACCCACTTGAATACCTCTCCAAAAGAGGAGAAAACTGGTTTCTATCTTCATTCAACAGAGAATGAGGAGGGGAAGTACATTCATTGATCAAGGCTGTCCTCGGCCAATGATTTAGCCATGTATATGGCACTGATTTACCAGCTGTGTAGAATGTCAAGTGCACTCTACCTGACGCACTGTGAGTTCCACAGAATGAGATAAACCAAGTAAAACAAGGAATCAAGGAAGATTGGAAGGCAAGGAGTGGAAAGAAGAGGAGGAGAGAGAGAGGAAGTAAGGGAGGGAGGGAAAAAGGAACAAAGGAAGTGAAAAGGGAAGGATGGAAGAAAAAAAGTTGACAAAAAATCCACTTTTAAGTAAACAAGAACTGATAGCACCTCTTATGCCACTAAAAAAACAATACAAAACAAAACCAAAAAAAAAAACTTCCTTTCCAATAACGTCTTTTGTTTTAGTAATTTCTCTCCTCAGAGGAGATAAAAGGGGGAAAATATTCCCTCTAGAGAGGAAAAAGAGACCAACTCTCAGAAACAGTGAGCTAGACTTTGATCTTAATACTGGGATCAAGATCCCATGAGATAATGCTGAAATAGTCACTTCCCTATTTCCTTGAACATTGGAAAGAGCATCTAATGTCCTACATTCACCATTCTCTCTGGTCCTGGATTCATCTGTCAGGGCCACCAGGACATTACCTTTGGCATCCCCTGAAACCAGGCCTTCTGCAGAATTGTCCTGTAAGCCTCAGATGCCACGGCATCCACAAAATCCTCAACACACACACACCTACATGGGCACACCCACACTCACACCCACACAAGACATGGCAAGACCATAAATGAAAAGAAAATTAATTTTGAGCAAGGTTTTCCCACTCTCTAAACTAACCCCAGGTTTTCTGTGTGGCCTTTGAAATATCTTCTAATAAATTATTCACCTTCCATTATGGGAAAGGAACAAAGACAAATAGGGTCCCCTCCCTTTTTTCCGTTCGTTTGGTTCTTTTTTAGTAACTGCACGTATAAAACCTCTGCCTCTTAAATCAAGTAGTACTGAGATTCTATTTTGACACCCTCTGGGATGACAAGTTTCCAAATGCGTAATAAAAATAAATCTCCATTAATAGCTGGATCTTTAGCAGCTGAGAGAATCGCTGGCCCCTTTCGTTTACTCACCCAGCTCAGTGTGAGTTCTACTTCGGGCACAGCTGTGAATAGGACCTTTCATAATGAGGCTACATTAAAAACGGATCAGTTCATAGCTCTGGGTTTCAATGATTTTTTTTTTGACCCACTATAATTTGAAGTTGTTCTTCTGAGTGAATTGTTCAGACAGTTCAAAACTGATCCATTAACATCTCTGATTTTTTTTAATTAATTCATTTAAAAGCCTCGTATAGTTGACAGACAAAACTACTTCAGCAAGAGGGGCAACAGGTAGGCAGTCCTGAGATTGTGGACAGCCCATTAATACCGAGTCTGTATTTACAGAACTCAGCAATATGAAGGGGCCCGGGTGAGCATACACCCTAAATAAACTATAGCATAAAGCAATTCAAGTAAGACCGTCCTACCATGTTCACTGTAGGAGATCACCACAGTATTTCGTAGCTTCTTCAAAAAGCATTGCTACACTGCTATTTCTGATATCTACTTTATCAGCATTTCATTTGTACATTGAAAGATTCCAAAGCAAAAAGAATCATTGAATTAAGTTTACTTTTTGCGTTTCATACAGATGGCATCAAGTCACTGAACCTGACCATGGATATAAGAGTGCCTAATACAGAGAAGGAAAGATACCATATGTTTGCACATATAGGTAGATTAGGAGGAACTTAATGGAGGACCATGGGGGAGAAGAAAGGGGGAAATATTTGAGAAGAAGGGAGGCAAACCATGAAAGACTCTTGAATGCTGAGAACAAACTGAGGGCTGATGGTGGGGGGGAAAGGGGAAGGGGAGTGATGGTCATGAAAGAGGGCACTTGTTGGGATGAGCACTGGGTGTTATATGGAAACCAACTTGACAATAAACTACTTAAGAAAAAAAAAAAAAGAGTGCCTAATAGATTCCAACCAGCCTCACTCACCTTACTTTCTAGTATTCAGTTTCATAATCTGGCTGCTTTCTGTACTTCTCCAGAGCCACCATGTCTTCCATGATGAGCTTGCTCATGCAGTCATGCACTTAACTGCTCTAAGCATCTTTGTGACAAAGCGAACATCAGAAGGGTCAGTTGCTGCTCTGTGATTTCACCAGTTGGAGGTAAAGTCTTGAGATACATAAATGAATCTATTCCCACAATGTCTCCTACAGAAACTTGTTCTAATCCTGTAATCAGAGTTAATGAGATTTTTCTTCTATGTACTCCTAGCCCTTTGTAACTATTATTGACTTGATACTATTTTCCCTTGAATCTCCTTCCACTCCAACTAACAGCCCTTTGAATATCAGAAACCATATACATATACCTAGGGGAATCATCAGAGTGTATTACGGTGACTCTCAAAGTGTGGTGCCTGGCCCAGCAGCATCAGCATCCCTGGAAACTTGTTAGAAATGCAAATTTTCAGGCTCCACATCAGATCTATTGAGTAAGAAACTCTAGGGATAGGTCCTAGTAACCTACGTTTTAACAACTCCTCAACGTGATTCTGATGCCGGCTCAAGTTTAAGAAATTCTGCTATATTTGAGTGACTATGGGTTTTGGAACCAGATAATCTAAGTTTGTTTTTAATTCCTACTGTACCACTGGGGATATTAAGTAAGTGATTTGACATCTCTGAGTTGCCCCTCCTCATCTATGAATTGGAAAGAATATTAAACAATACCTGACAATAATGTCTGTAATTTTACACTGCTGTCTTTGTATTTTGTATCGTGAACCCCAGGTATCTAGTTAACACTAAAAATACTTTGTTCTTCACATTTAATTACTTAACTGGACCAAATGAACTGAATGAAATGAAAAGAATAGGCACACCATTGGGAATCAAATCATGTGTCTGCAAGCAACACCATTGATAGATACAGGTAATGGGCAAAGATGAAAGTCACTTAAAATGCCAATGGGGAAATAGTCTAGGTCAGTAATCCTTACTGCTTTATCTCATAGTGACTCTCTTGTTACCTCAAATTCCTGACATATCTTTGCCACAATAAGAATTTCACTCTTTGTTAGACATAAAGTTCTCAAGGTTAGACATCAATCTCCCAAATTCCCAAATAGTCACTGAGAATAAGTTACACTGTCCATGTAAACTGTATATTATAGAAGTTGTTTGTTAAATAACTCCTTTTAGTTGGAAGTAGATAACTATCCTCCCTTATTGTATTCTTGGATTTAGAGAAGGTCTTAGGGAGTTATCTCAATCCTTTATATCTGGGGAAACCAACAAAGTTCATTCATGACAGATAAAAATATTGTGAGGGAGAGTTACTTTTTAAAGGAAGAGTCTTTTCAGAGGCGCCTGGGTGGCTCAGTTGGTTAAGCGTCCAACTTCGGCTCAGGTTATGAACTCGTGGTTCATAAGATCAAGCCCCGCGTCGGTTTCTGTGCTGAGAGCCTGGAGCCTGCTTTGGATTCTGTGTCTTCCCCTCTCTCTGTTCCTCCCCGACTCTCCCCAAAATAAAGAAAGAATAAAAAAATTTTCAAAAGAAAAAAAGGAATAGTCTTTTCAATAAATGGTGCTAAGACATTGGATATCCAGACGCAAAAGAAAGAAGTTGGAAGCCCACCTCACACCATATACAAAAATTATCTCAAAATGGATCAAAGAACTAAGTATAAGCCTTAAAACTATAAAACTCATAAAAGAAAACATATATGTAAACCTTTGTGACCTTGGATTAGGCAATGGCTTCTTAGATATAACACCAAGAGCACAAGAAACAAAAGAAAAAATAGATAAGTTGAATTACATCAAAATTAAAGGCATTTGTGCTTCAAGAAATACCACCAGGAAAGTGCGAAGATGATCCACAGAATAAGAGAAAACTTTTCAAATCATATGTCTGATAAGAGACTTGATTCCAGAATACATGAAGAACTCTGACAACTCAACAATAAAGACAATAGCCGAACCAAAAATGGGCAAAAGATTTGAAAAGATATTACTCCAAAGAAGATATACAGATAGCCAATAAGCACACACAAAACATTCAATTTCATTAGCCATTAGAGACATGTACATCAAAACAACAATTAAATACTACTTCATACCCAGTTGGATGGTGGCCATAATCAAAATGACAAAAAACAGCAAGTTGAAGAGGATGTGGGAAAATTGGAACCTTGGTACACGGGTGGTGGAAATATAAAATGGTGCACCCACTTTGAAAAACAGTCTGGCAGTTCCTAAAAAAATGTTTAAGAGTTACAATATGACCCAGCAGTTTCACTGCTAGTTATAGGCCCAAATGAAAACATATGTCCATACGAAAACTTATACCCAAATGTTCATAGCAGCCTTACTCATAATAGTCAAGAAGTGGAAACAACCTAACTGTCTATCAACTGGTGAATGGATAAATAAACTGGAAAATTCATATAATGAAATACTTACGGCAACGAAAATTAAGTACTAATGCATGCTACAGGATGGATGAATCTTGAAAACATTATGCTAAATGAAAGAAGCCAGTCACAAAGGAACATATATAATAAAATGCCATTTATATGAAGTATCGGGAATAGACAAATCTACAAAGACAAAAAGTAGATTGCCTAGGGCCAGTGGGGGAATGAGCAGAGGAAACGGGGTAATGGAGAGTGACTGCTGATCGCCATGGGATTTCCTTCTAGCAGGATGAAAATGTTCTAAAGTTGAGTGTGGTGGAGGCTGTGCAGCCCCGTGCATATACCAAAAGCCACTGAATTTTATCCCTTCACTATGTGAGTTGTTTGGTGTGTGAAACCTATCTCAATAAATCTGTAATAAAAACAAGAAGAGCAAGGATTTTTAGCCATTTAAGTAAAAGAGGCAAGTTTTAGGATAAAGGTTGAGAACAGTGTAGCTCTGAAATCTCAAGAAAAAACTATGAAGTCAGTTCAATTATATACTCCCTGTTATAATGCATCAAAAGAAATACAAAGATAAAAATGACATTAAAAATATGAATTATAAAGTGTTTTTGACTTCCTCTTTTTATGTTGTTAGCAAGCCAGAAAACGAGTATCAGTAGCATATGTCATAACCTAAATTCTGTTTAACAATGAAATCAGCTGTCACATTTAATGGTAGTGGAAGGATTTCAGAGCTGGGGCTCCAGTGATGGTCTATTCCCAACCCCTAAATTTTACAAAAGTAAATTTCTCTAACATTTTTCATTTCATTTCACACTGCTTCCCCATCAGTATGCAAACATTAGTTTTTATTTAATGCAATTCTAATAAACTGTCTTCTGGAACATATGTTTCATGGCCTCAAGAATGTAGATTTTTTTAATCTTAAATTTCTTACACGTCTTCTTTTCACACTTAGTTGACTTGAATCTTTGCTGTGATGGTTTCCTTTGTAATACAAACAAATCACAAATCATCCACCATTCAAACTTTTCCTTTTAATACCTTGTCTGGATACTTATACAGAGCTATGAAAGAATCAAGTAGCCAACTAAATACTCTTTTTTTAAATTTTTTAAATGTTTGTTTATTTTTGAGAGAGAGGGAGTGTGTGTGTGTATGTGTGTGTGTGAGCAGGGAGGAACAGAAAAAGGGAGACACAGAACTGGAAGCTGGCTCCAGGCTCAGCACAGAGCCCAATGCAGGGCTTGAACGCACGAACTGTGAGATCAAGACCTGAGCCGAAGTCAGATGCTTAACTGACTGAGCCACCCAGATGCCGCTAAATACTCTTCATAATCACCATTATTTTTAGTTGTTTCCCAGAGCTGACTTTTTAAATCTGAGCTCAAATTTGGTCTGTCTGCTCTTCAGTCCTGGACCAAATATTTCAAAACCTGAAAAGGGGAGGAAAAGTCTGGCATTTTACATTCCAGATTTCAAAACAGTAGAGAGGGAGAGAAAGGAAAGAAAGAAAGAAAGAAAGAAAGAAAGAAAGAGAGAGAGAGAGAGGGAGGGAGGGAGGAAGGAAGGAAGGAAGGAAGAAAGGAGGGAGGGAGGGAGGGAAAGGGAGGGAGGGAAGAAGGAAGAAAAAAATTTTACATTTTTTACATTTTACATGTAAAAATTTACATTTTTAAAGACATGGATAGCTTTCTCCTTTCCATTTTTCAATTTGCCAAATCTCTGAGCTTTTCATATTGACTTTTCTCTTCAGTGGAGAGTATATCTTCCCATGATATACTTGAAAGGTTGTATTTTAATTCACATGATGTCATGCAACAGGCCAGAATCACTGGAAGTACAAACCTCCTCCAAGAGTGAATTATGTATTACAAACAGACCGCAACTATGAGTATAGTAAACATATCACAAATGGGACCATTCTTTTACAAAATTCATTCAAAGATTGAATCTGAAGAGGTAAGTTAACATCTAAGTAAACAGTGAGTAAATCATTCTGAAAATGTTTGCCATCATTATCATTGGCACATTCTCCTTCTCTATCACTAATAGATTGGCACAAAATGGTAATGATATCTTGGTCTATAAAAAAATTACTAAATCTTTATTAAATATATTTTGCAGATGAAAACAAAGTTGTAATCTGCTGAAGAAGAACTAATAAGAAAAAATAATCTGTAGATTTATCTGCTTTCTTTACCTATCTTTTCCTCCTCAAATTATCTGACTCTTATTTCAACAGCGGCCTGGCCAGCCTTCCTACCCCACCCCCACTTTTAATACATCTAGCTTAACATTAAAATAGCAAACTTTATGAAAACACCACTTTTCATTGGCTTACCCTTTGCTAAAAGCTTACAGAAGCCCTTGTTACCCACCATCATATCTAAACTCCTCTGTCCAGCTTTCAGGGTCTCACACCAATCTTCAAAAATATTGCATGTTCCCCTAAACATGGGCCCTCTTCCACTCATACAGGTGTTCCACATCTCATCAAAACAGGAAATATGGGAGGAGACCAAGGTTTGGAGGATAAAAACAATCCCTATTATTTATTAAATGTACACTGTGTGCCAGGAACTATGTAAAGCACTTCACGTGCACTATCTCATTTTATCCCCACATAAACCTTATGTGATAGGTTTTCTGATCTTACAGAATGAAAATTGAGCCACCTCAAGATTCAATATCTACTTCAAGGTCTCTAAACTACTAAATGGCAGAGCCGGCAACCTATGTGTGTCTTACTCCAGTGTTCAAATTCTTGCCCATACGTTGAGTTTCCCTTATAGTAAAGGTGTCCACCAGGCAAATGAATATGCAAACCTCAAGTTAAAAGGGAGAAACTAGAGCTACGTGCTGCAGGCAATGGCTTGTAGTTAGCCGTGCCTGTCTCTATGAATGAGCTTGTCCAAGAGAAGCTGTGTAATGAGAAGAGAAGAAACCAAGAACAGAACTCTGGGCAATGCCATCACTTAAAGGTAGATGGAGGATACCTCAAAAAGACTGAGAAGAAGGGTATCTGGATGGCTCAGTCAGTTAAGTGTCTGACTCTTGATCTCAGCTCAGGTCATGATCTCAAGCCTGCTCTGGATTCCGTCTCTCCCTCTCTCTGCCTCTCTCTCTCTCTCAAAATAAACAAATAAACTTTAAAAAATAAAAGACTGAGAAGATAAAAGGAGAACTGTGGACTTATTCAGCACAACTCAAATCACAATAAAGGAGTATGATCAACTGTATAATAAAAAAAATAAATAAATCAGGTCAAGTATAACAAAGATGGAAAACTGCTCATTGGAAGTGGTAGTTGAGAGCCAAGGTGACTCGGAGTCTACCATCCAAACCAGGACAGTTTTGAGAGTAAAGGAGACTCTATTAGCAAATATCCAAGGATCACAGAATATGGCCCCAATGCAAGCCAGGACACAAGGTCACCCTATGAAGAGATCATGAGTGCCCTTCATGAGAACAATTTCAATAGTCTGATGCCGCAGAAGCCACACTGCTGTGAGTTTGGAATAAGTGTAAAGAAGAGGTAGAGAGATTAATCTTTCAAGAAGCTTGGTTTGATAGATGAGTAAGAAAAGGGTCGTGTTTGAGGGGAAATGACCCTCCACTCACTCCTTATTCCTTGGTCTGGCTCTTTCCTCTCAGTTCTACTGAACCTTCTCCCTGACATGTCACAGTGACTTCCAGCCAGTCCAGGAAGCTGGTCACCTTCACTGAGACCTCTGTTTCATTAACTTCCACAGCAGCACCTGGCACTGCCCTATGCCCCCAGCCCTTGAAACTTTCTCTTCCCATGATTTCTAGGCCACTGAATTTTATCAATTGTCTCTACTTTTCTGACTACTTCTCTGCTCTAATCTTTAAAATGTCAATGTAATCCTAAGGCTCTCCCCCTGAGACACCTTCTTTCTTTTGTCTATTCTCTCTCCCTCAGGGGTCTCATCCACAACCACCACTTTCACCTTCAACAGCCATGCAAATCATTCCCCAAACTCTCCCTCTGTCCTCAAACTCTCCCTTGAGAATTCTCACTTCAAACGAACAACCATACATCTCATCTCTCTCCCGGTGGTTGGTCCACAACACCTCACTAAACCTGTCAAAAGCACACATTCTCTTTCTTAAACTAGCAGCCCATACATTTTCAACTTCAGGATATCATAATACGACTAAAGCTTGTCTGTTAAGATTTTGCTTCTTTTGCATGTGCAGTAAGCACTGGACACAAAACACGCTGTTGCTATTCTCCGAAAATGAACTACCTTGGAACCCATTCTTAAGGAGCTTGGGGTTAGAATTTGGGGGAAGGGGTTATAACTTTAATGAGTGTTACTGCTTCATCTAGAATCCTCACTTCATCTAAACTTGCTAAGATCCAGACCAATCAGGCATCACTTCTTTCTCAGAGACCTCTTGGAATCCTTATTGAATATATCTTCCTCCATTCTTTACTCTCAAATTTCGCTTTGCATTTCTCTTAAAGTACTTGCCATATTCTGTTTTGATTATCATATATATGCACCTTATCCCCTCCTACCATATTGGAAGTTTCTTACAAATAGGATATATCTCTTAATATATACACAACAACAGATACCTATTATTTAGAATGGATAGTTATTTGCATAATACATGCATTTGACATCTCTTCACTTCTTACTTGAAAATCCCTTCTTTTTATCACCCTCAAACACAAAAGAAAAACTGACAACTATTCATGTTCTAGTATGTTGAACATCTTAAACAATCATTATTTTTTAAAATCTTTTAATGTTTTTTATTTATTTCTGAGAGAGAGGGAGAGAGAGAGAGAGCGAGAGCGAGCAGGGGGGGATGAGAGAGAGAGAGAGACACAGAATCTGAAGCAAGCTCCAGGCTCTGAGCTGTCAGCACAGAACAGGATGCAACCCACGAACCCTAAGATCATGACCTGAGCCAAAGTCAGACGCTTAACTGACTGAGCCACCCAGGCACCCCAATAATCATTATTTTTAAAAGATATCTCTAACTATATGGTTTGTGAAGATACAATGGGAGAGAACAGTTTATCGAGTGGATTCATTTTTAAGTACATCAAGATTAAATGATCATGTAAAGGTGTATATTTAGGCAATTAAATTTGTGTAACATAAGCAAGCTCAAAAATAAAGCTTTTAATCCCTAGTGTCAAAGCCTAGAATTATAAATTAATAAAATTGGCTATAGTAGGCAGTGATTTGAAGTGGAACTTCTTAGTTACTGATTAGTTAAAATAACTAACTACTTTTAACACCTCGGTGTAGGTCACTCAATATTCTTTGTCTAATACAACTGTACCTTTAAATACAGCTTAATGCCAGATGGTCTCCTCAATAAAAAACAGCAGGAGGCAACTCAACAAGCAAGTCTGCAGACACTCAACCAATGAAATTAGTCTTCAGTGGCTAAGCCATTCTGTCACCAAGGCAACACCTACTTCAGAAAAAATATTGGATCTTCCAATGAAAATGAGCCACCCAGTATGTTCCAAGCTATGATGATTAGGTTACTTTAGCCAAAGTAACTGACTAGATCTTTTCACTCACCTCACATCAGGTCCACCTATGAAAAGTCACTTGCCCTTTCATTTTAATATATTTATCTATACTCAGTTTCTAACTCTCTTGATTTCCTAGATAAAGGTGTGTGTATGTGTGTGTGTGCATATGCTGGTAGGCTGAGTCCTAAATATAATGACAAATGTTAATGTCTTTGAAAATCTTCACTGGCACATGCTCTTATGAGCCTGTTACTAATATTATATTTGATTAAAGAAATTATTCAAGGAAATAAATAATGTAGAAAGGAGGAGAATGATATTATTACCAGCCTCTAAGCTATCTAATATGAATGGTTCAAATTACATAAATTACATTACATAAGTTAAACTTTATTTTTAATACAACTCCATTTTTTAAGTTGAAATGATAACTTGCCCAAGGGCAGATGACCTTGTTTTACATGACGAAGATGCAGAGAACCTAATGTTTGGTAATATATTGTAAACTCAAGACACAATGGCTGGATAGAAAGGAGACCTTGGAAGCAGGGAGAAAGGGTATCTAGAACCATGGCAGCAACCCCTGCTCAAATCACATATAAGGAGAATTTCTCCCAAGAGAAAAGACAGAGAGAGGCAAGAAGAGAGGAACTGGTCTCAGAAGGAAGGAAAGGGATGAGGCCAACAGGTGTCTTGATGTACTGGTTTTGTGTATTTATTTAACAATGTAGCTATATATCTATATATATTCTAATCTGGATTTTGCCACTTACAAGCCTGTGATATTAAATGGTGCCTCTCTCTGCATCTGTTTCCAAATTTGTAGGATGAGGATAATAATAGTACCAATCCCACAGGAGTTTGGGATTAGAGGAGTTAAGCCTCTAAACAGTATTTGGTGCATACTACATATTATATAAGTATGAGCAAAAACATAAAATCAATTCCTATTCTTTTCACAGCATTTCTATATTTTTGCTTATGTTTTCTACTTCATTCTACCTTATTTATACAGTTTTCAGCTACGTCAAAGCCAGGCTGTAGAAGCTACAGCAGACAGACCCCAGGCTGTAAACCGTGATGAGTCTGACATAGGCAGACAACCTAATAGAGTCCTCAGCCCAGTTAAAGATAACTCCAGAAACTAATTCAGAAATGGGATGTAATATATTTCCCAGGAACAAAAAACCTCATTGACAAAGAACACATTTGATTAACTAAAAATTATTTTTTCATGAAAACGCAACTAATTTTAAAATTTTGACATACATAGACACACACGACACAAACACATCATTTTTTTCCTTTGAAGGAAGGAAAAAAGAAAGAGTGAATGGAACATTTGAGTGGTAACTCTTTATGAGGAAAAAAAATGCTCTTCTTCTTTGAGAAGAAAAAAAGTTGCAATGGTCTTAGAATAACTGCCTGGATAAAAAGTCTATCTAGTTTTTATTTACTGAAGACAAGGGACGACTCTTCTTTACATTAGAATTAGCCCACTCCGTGGCCCATACATACAACACTGGGTTGTCACAAACCTTTCACCATACGTATTTTTAGTCATTCTACTTCTTAAGTCCTTCAGTCATCGACAGGCCTTGTATGTGCCCAGCTAGCATTTTCTGAAAAAAATTTCCAGGGGCGCCTGGGTGGCTCAGCCTATTAAGTGTCTGACTCTTGATTCAGCTCAGGGCATGATCTAGTGGATCCTGAGATCAAGCCCCACATCAGGCTCCAGGCTGACAGGTTCTCTCTCTGCCCCTACCCTGCTCACCCCCACTCTCTCACAAGCCTCTCTCTCTCTCTCTCTCTCTCTCTCTCTCTCTCTATCTCTATCTCTATCTCTCTCTTTCAAAATAAATAAGTAAACTTAAAAAAAAATCCCAAGAGTCCTTTAAAATTTTATGTGTGAAATATCACATAAAATCTTTGAACTACATAGAATACAAAGCATCTATGATTTCAAGTTTAATCCTGAGCTATCTATTCAGTTTCTAAGCAGAGTATATCCTTAACAGAAAGTAAGAAACAAGCTGAAACATAGTCCACATTCTTTTTCATTCTAATCCATTGTTGTAAGAGAATTTGGGAAACGACCCTAAAAAGTCACTTTTTTATTAAGTTGGCAAAGAAGTAGCTGCTAACAAAACTGCCCAAGCAAATCATTACCAGTATTATTCCCTGACCCTTAACACACAGAGAACTGTCTCCCCACCCGTTTTTCCTGACTTCCCGCCAACTGGGCTCTGGACTCCCACCCTAATCGACGCCCATCGATGCCCAAAGGATCATGCACAGAGCCAATGGAAGATTATAGCCATTGTCTGAATAATTCAGACCCAATGGGTTCACCTGAAACAATATGATAACCAAAAGGAAAGTTATTTTACCTTGAATTAACTATAAAATTATCTCAAGTGTTTTCATTGTACTATGAGTTCATTTCCTACTCATGAGGACACATCCTCCCTCTCACTCAAACATCAGCCTGAAGATTCTGGCATTTTTACTGAAGATACTGGCATTTTGCCCGACGCTGCCTGTAAATTACCAACAGAATCTATTATCTAATTATCTTGGTAGGGTCTTGCTAATGGCAAAACACAAAACAAAAATAATTCACCCTTATATATTTCATAAACATTCTTAACGTCTTACAATAATGCATGCCACTATTTTCTGCACAATAATTTAAGGGGGCATTTTTTTCCAGGTACAGTTCCTAAGAAATTTTATCCTTTTGGCACAGTCTATTTACTAGATATGCAATACAACATCAGTGATTCTTCTACCATTATAATGTTTTAGAAAACACACACAGGTATAGAAATAAAGTTCTTTTTATATGTTTATTTACCTTTGAGAGAGAGACAGACAGAGTGTGAGCAGGGGAGAGGCAGAGAGAGAGAAGGAGACACAGAATCCAAAGCAGGGTCCAGGTTCTGAGCTGTCAGCACAGAGCCCAACGTGGGGCTCAAACTCATGTACTACCAGATCACGACCTGACCTGGAGTCGGACACTTAACCGACTGAGCCACCCAGGCGCCTTTAGAAATAAAGTTCTTTAAGACACTGTGTGCTGACTGTTGGTTTGAAGAAAAACTTCTCAGTAAATATGTACTCTTCTTCAGCACGAGTAGCTTTATTTACATTAAAATTTAAGGTAGACATAGGAACAGGCCAACACAAGCACTGTTTTTTAAAAAGAAACCTCACCCAATATTAGTTATTTCTATTCTGTAACCCTAACCTCCAACAACACAATGTATGATTCATTCTGCGTGGAGCACACAAACCTTGAGAGGCCTTACAAACCACAACACCCTCACAACACCCTCTCCCACGGTTTACATTCTGCTGGGACTAGGATTCCGGTTTGGAATACACAACTTAGGAATCTAAGACGTGATTATAAATGGTCAGTGAGATGGGAGATGTCTGGATTACATTCCCCCCAAATTGCCTGAATGTATTCTAGAAAGCTCTGTGATATAGTGCATATCTAACCTTTGGTAATAAATTCTCCTAAATGTGCTGTAGCGTATATGTAGCTGTCCTTTGGACAACCTCTGGTTTTGCCAGTGTTTATCTTGAACAAGATTAAGTACCTCATCTCGTCTCCTAAAGTAATCTATTCCACAAAGCATCACAGAGTATAGTAGATTCTGCTGACTTCCCCATTCGACATTTCTGTCATCCCCAAAGTTTCATAAGCCGTCAGCCATTTAGCCTTCTCTCCCTCTCTGACTGTCCACACAGTCTCTGAAAATGTGCCTCTCCTTTTTATTCAAGTTAGTCCATTCCTCGGCATTGAATGCCCAGCCCTCAAAAAAGTTCATCGGAGCAATCTTACAACAAAAGCTTATTTCGTCCTAGAGTATATACTACAGCCAAATAAATAACATTTTCTATATATACTTAGATTCATTTCAGTCCTTTCCTGATTTTGCCACTTAACACACTTCCTGGCCTCCCCAGGCCCTGTCCATCCACCTCCAGCACACCCATTCCCATTTATAGCACAGGAGGCAGGAAAGTCTGCTCTTCGGAATTGAAAACACTGATAAGGTACATTCCTGTAAACTCCCTCACAGACTTCAGGCCATGCAATAGCTTATGACCCTCCATGGCCACATAAGAAATAGTCATGTTTATTCCCCTTTCTGTGTATATACATTGCTATGGTAAATACCTCTGAAAAGAATCCCCAGCTGTCTATCAGGAAGTGGGTTCTAGGCCTCCTAGGCTACACAAGCTTGGGCAGGTTGTTTAATTTGTCCCTGGGGTGCAATTTAATCATCATCTATAAAATGAGTGTGTTCCTTCCAGATAGGAAAAAAAAAATTCTATGATTCCATTTCACAATTCTATGTAGCACTAACAAAGACTGGGTTTAACATTAGGAACAATTTAAAATAATTTACCCTAATCAAAAACCTGTAATTTGAAAAATTAGTTAAATGCTAAATATTTCTGCATAGTGAATTTCTCTCCCCAAATCATCTGACCAACTACATGATCATTATTCAAATGTTACACAAATGCATCTGGATGAACATTCTGGAATGGCTGCCAACACACGGAGAAGAGCTATGGGCTGAATTCTCCTTCAGTAACTCGAACTACATCATGTTTTGCTGTTGCTCTTATTTTGTTCTTAAGGATAGTTTTTGAAACGTATAGTCAAATATAATTGAGCTATATTTAACTGCAGGAACTTGGTCCAACAAAATCAAAATTACTTCACATCTTTTCACTCCAAGGCTTTTAGGGAGTTTCCAGTAATAGCTACGTAGAGGTAGAAAAATATTGGTAATTAATTATTTATTATAATATAATATATATCATGTGTTTAATATAATTATGATATCTGATATGACCAT
>NW_027527957.1:673230-838016 GCF_008692635.1 Crocuta crocuta
GTGATCTGATATCACCATATCATTTTTATCCTTAATTTATATATAAAATGTTATATATAATGTACATAATATATTACATATGTTATATAAGATTATAATATATAATGTTAGCATAATCTCCATCCTGAATAGTTTTACCCTCCCAAGGAGGGAAATTGATCCCAAGAGACAACACTCTAAACACTGTATTCTCTTCAATGAGGTAAAAATTTCACATGTTAGTGAAAAGTAATTATCACAACACGTATTGAATACTTATATATCACCATTAACAGGGACAGCAAAGAAAAAGATACAAGGGTAACTGCCATAGAATGAATTATTTTCTTCCACTTTCCAGATGTGATTCACTTTAAGACCTGGTCAAGCCACCTTCCTTCTGGAAGCCCTCCCTTCATGATTTCTCTATCAACTCCTTATAGAATTTGAGTCAACCCTTTCATATTAAGTACTTGGTAAACTACTGTTGTTTGCTGTTCCCTTTTGTAAGTATCTCTTTAATTTGCTTATGACTTATCAGTCATAAGTACTTGGTTTTTATTGTTAAATAGGTACATTAGAGATACAAATATAATAATATACAGTAATAAAAGATACACATCATTTACTGACCTCTACTACCCAGAGTTTGATTTCCAAATGTGAACTGGGTTAAAAGCACTTCTACTCAGCATTTCTAAATGCCTAGTGGATGAATGTTTTTAGTTATGCAGTTAGGGTGATTTATACCTGCAAGTTGTAAGTAAGGCTTTTTTTGATAATACAGTGTTCTTATTACCTTGGTCTGGGAACTAAGAACATCATGGAAAATGTGGTATGGTCTACAAAGGAGAGCCTTCTTGGCCTCTTGGAAATGTTGGCAGAGGTACAAATGCTTTGCTTATGTGACTGTCTTTACAGAGTCCATAAATACATTCACTTTATTCTATGAATTCTGGGGGAAATACCAGCCTGTCTCACCCTTCTGTACATTCATTTAAGAAACAAATTCTCATTCATTCCCTCTCCCTGTACACACAGGTCATTGAATTATACCACTCAATGGTTCACCTTTGTTATTAAAATAACAATGGCAGCAATACTAAAACTATTCAGGAAAAAATACTTAATGTTCCTGAAGGTTACATGTAATTTTTTAAGATGTAGTCTTGCAAACTGAAATACAGTCAAAAGAGAAGTAGAAAAGTTTATTGGAACAGTATCAAGTACCCCAACTCCCCTCTATCCAGCAATCTGAATGAATCAACTATAAAAAGCATACCCAGAAGTCTAAAAATAATGGAAAAAAAGGCTCATAAATATTAAAAATAATTGACACATAGTTCATGGTTTTCATTGCTAGTGCAAGGCTTGGAGACATCCCCAACACACATCATCAATTTAGACACATGAGCAAAATTATTATATTCTTTTAATGAAGGTTCTCCAGTTCAGTCCATAGTGACCAGTGAAGAGAAAAATGAGTTGCTGAAATGGATTAGAGAGGTACAGTAAAATTGTGCATCACTCACACATGTGAAAATATGAAACTCTTAATCCCAGACACTACAGTGGACAGTGAAACACTGGACTCAACCAAACACCAGGTAAGTATATTGGGGAGACCCTTGCAAGCAACACACAGGCCCAGAGGTTGTTCTAATCTGGAGAAAGTTTATAGAAAGCTTATAGAATTCTTCCCATGCATTAGCACATAGAAGGAAGCATTTTATCAGATATTTTGCAAATACACAACATTCCCAAAATCTCCTATAGCTCCTGAATTGGAAAGCAAAATTTCTTTCAGAGGGGGAAGCTTCCGACTTTAACGACTGAGCTCTGAGCCACAGCATGCAGAAACTAATGCTAAATGCAAGCTTTTCGATGCCCTAAAGAGTAACTTATGTGAATAGAGAAGACTTAGGAATTGATTTGGTTTTTAAAATTCAAGATTCAACTTGTTATAAATTATAAATTCAAAATCCTACTTATTCCATAAGGATTTAAGTTCAGTTGGCAAATCATACTGATGTATTTATGAATCTAGCAGGTTCTATAATCTTACCTTCAGGGGAAATTTGGTCACTTAATTAAATTATCTTAAAGATTTCACACTGTAGAAATAAATTTAATACATTCAGTTTCCTTTTAAAGTACTTTGACTGACTTACAAACATTCCCAACTTCTTAAATAATATGGTAAATTTGAAAAATTAAATGTACATGATCATTCTATTAATTTTATGTAAACAAAACAAAAACAGCTCACCCATTTCTCTCACACCCTACTCCACACATAGTGATTCTTAAGCTCTCTTAATGTTCTAATACAGTTTACAAACTTGTTAAAATTTCATCTTAAAAATAATTGACACATTTCCTATTGGAATTACAAGATTAATCTTTAGACAATGGAATCTACCAAATTCTATTATTCATTTTAGTTTTAAAAGTCCTTAAAACCACAATAATACATAAATTATTTCTAAATCTCCTGAGGGTTTAAGAGTCTTGCTCAAAAGGGAAACAGCTCTGTCAAGCCAACAGTTTTGGGGTTACCTTCCCAAAGGAATGTGGGCAGTGTTGGGGATTACCACCTCAGTTGACTGAAGTTCTGGTCAAATGTGACATCTGGAGCTCCAGATATTTGGGGCAATTTTTCCCACTGCCTTGATTGCCACGTTGAGCCACTTTAATAATTTCTACTTCATAAACTGCAAAACTTAAAGAGAGCAATGATGACTTACCCACCTCCCTGGGTTTACACCCTAGCTTGGGCTAATTTTCAAGACAAATTGGGAGTTGGCAACACCCTCCCAGGTGATGATACCACTAATTGACTTTGTACTTCCTTGGCTCTTAAAATAATTTAGTAATTTCCATCTTGTTTCAAAGCTATTTACCTTCTTTTCATCATCGCCTTGTTTGAGAGAATCACACAACTCGTACAAACATTGAAACTATATTCAACTGCATGCTAAATATCATGCTTTGTTTGATCTTTTGGTCACAACTTCCTGGGTCACCCTCTTGATGACTAAGAGCCCGTTGCAATCAGTACTTTGGTTCTGATTCAAGAGAGCAGCCAGAATGATGTGGCTCAACACAACGTGGACCAGCATCTTACCAAGAAGCAGGTCAGGAGACAACACAATGTCAAGACTCCATATAAAAAGGACAAGAGCAAGAAACAGGACCAGGCTAGAGTGAAGCATTAACATCAGATCTGGCTTGTGGTCAGACACACATGCCAGGCACTGTGGATACAGCAGTAAAGCTGGCAGAGATGTCCCCAAGGTCACGGAGAAGGCAGAATTGTGCATTGCTATAATATTAGCCCTGTGGTGGAGAGCGGGATGTGTACTTGCCTGGCCACAGTCAACGGTTCGACAAAGGGTGTATAAGTGTATCTAACATGTGTTACTCATTCTGAAGTATTCATTCATTCATCATTTCAACACTGCATTGAAAACCCTAAATGGGCCCAACACACACAGAATAGTCCCCACGGAAATGTGCAAATGCTATTCTAATTCCAGAAGAAGAGAGACAAGTTGGGAAATCTCTTTTTTAAAAAGGGAAAGACACATCACTTTATAATTTTGCCACTTTGAAAACTAACACTGACACGATACAAGGTGTCCTAAATTTAATGGAATTATGATTTTCATCAAATGTTGAATTTGTTCATTTATATTTTAGTGACATTTTAATCACGTTCACACGCCAGATAACTTTATACAGTTTAATTTATAAATGGTTACAAGTCACCACAACCTTCTACCTGTTTTAGTATATTTGTCATTTAAATTAAGAAATTAGCTGGGGCACCTGGGTGGCTCAGTCAGTTAAGCATCTGACTTCGGCTCAGGTCATGATCTCATGGTTTGTGGGTTCGAGCCCTGTATCGGGCTCGGTGCTGAAAGCCAGCTCAGAGCCTGGAGCCTGCTTCAGGTTCTGTATCTCCCTCTCTCTGTGACCCTCCCCTGCTCACGCTGTCTCTCTCTCTCTCTCTCAGAAATAAATAAAACATTAAAAAAAAAATAAAAGAAATTAGCCAGAAGTCCTGGTCCTCTAGAGAAAAGAAAACTCCAGCACAAGCAATGATTTACCTTAGTAACTTGGAACTGAATATATAACTATATTTTTGAAACGTCATGTTACAAGTCTGAGTTTTGCAATGAATGCAATGAAGACGCTAAGGGCATGGAAGCTGGGAAATTTGGCTTTTTCCGTGTAGCTGACAATAGGCTGTCCCTTTTTGATAAACAAAGGCAGTACAGACTTCAGTCAAATGTGCCTGAGGACTCAGACTGTTCCTCCTCTAGCCCCACAACACTTCTTAAAAATAACCCCCTTAAAGACTGTCTGGCTGACCCCATCGGTAGAGCATATGACTCTCGATTTCAGGGTCTTAAAAATAAACTTCTCAACTTACCTGTCTTTTTTATAATGCAATTATTCTTAATATATTTACGAAGGCTTTCCTAATGCAGAAATAACCACAAGTTGTGTGCATTTTTACAGGGGCTTAATTAAGATTCCTTGTGACAAGATCTTAAAAAAAAAAAAAGAAAATTTTCAAATGTTTTTTTTCCAACAATAGGCAGACTCTTACTGCATCTTTAAGTTCCCATAAAGAAAAATATTCTCCAATTCCTCACCTGTGACAGGTACTGAAAATCAGTTCCTGTAGGACCAAACTTGGGGCTGTTTACAAAGAGATGGATAGCTGCCAAATAAAGGCTTGGCAGTAAATGAGCTGGTCAGCACCCCTTTGTGTTTATAACCCAAAGGAAACAGACAAAAGCCTCCCAATTGTTATTCAGATGACTACTCTATTTTAATAGCCACAGAAGAAAGGAATAGCCAACGGTGGCGAAGGAAAAAATGTGGGACCACAGTAACCCATTAGGTTCCCCAGACCTACCTCGGAGGGTATCTAGTTAGCATCCTCATGAAAATAAAGGCAAATCTGACCAGATAGCCAAAACCCTGGTGGAATATCTGACCAGATTTAGAGAAAGCGACACTAACTCAAAGAAACTTCCTGAAAGAAAAAACCTTTTGAGAAGACTTTTTTGAATGATTTTATTTTTTAAAGTTTATTTATTTATTTTGAGAGAGAGTGCACAAGTGGGTAAGAGGCAGAGAGACAGGGAGGGAGAGAGAATCCCAAGCAGGCCCCACACTGTCAGCACAGAACCAGATGAGGGACTTCATCTCAGGAACTGTGAGATCACGGCCTGAGCGGAAGTTTTGGCGCTCAACCATCTGAGCCACCCAGGCGCCCCTAAGATTTTATGTTTATGTAGTCTCTCCACCCAACGTGGGGTTCAAACCCACAACTCCAAGATCAAGAGTTGCAAGCTCTAGCGACTGAGCCAACCAGGTGCGCCAAGACTTTTTTCTTAAAAAGACGCTTCGATAAAAGAGAGAACTCTTTAATCCCTAATGGTAGCTATGGGTAGGAGTAAAAACAAGGAAATTAAGGCTATTTTACAGTTGCAAGTGAAATCTATGAATATAAATACTTGAACTAATTTGAAATTTAAAATGATTTTTCCATTCATGATTACTTGCCATAGTCTAGACAAAGCCTGTATGTCTATACGGTAGTTTAGTCTATTTGTCTATGTAGTATCATTCACGATGCATCCATTAAATATTTACCTGACAATTATCTATATTTTGTATTGCTTTTGCATTAGCATCTTCCAAAGACTGAATCTGCCTCTTGACAAAATACATTTAACAAGTAGATTTCTCTTTGTGTGAGCACTGAAGAGGTCCTGTTGGCTGTGTCGAGTTGATACCGGTTCTCAAAAGTCCCTTAATTTAATGCCCATAAAGCTGATTATGGGAAGAATCTGGCTTAACACTGACGGAATTTCCACAATGAATGAGGCTCGTTTGCTCTAGTAAAATTAAAAAAATTAAAAATAAGGATCAGTGCCGAACAATGTCATGATGTGAGACAAACGAAACTATTTCACTAAGACTGATTTTACTTTAAAACAGGTCCAACACTGCACCTTTAAAACACAAAAAAGACAGAAGACATTTCATTTTACTAATGTCTCATATTTCCAGGAGTCTCCCCTCCAGACACTGTTCTTACGTGTGCTCCAGCAAGAACAGAATAGGGAACCCTTTGGCCTTGGTATATATATGCAGCACACATTTTGCAGAATAAAATAACATGCCCACTAGTTATACAGCATGTAAATTAAGCTCTACGTGTGTGAAAGAGTAAATGCAAGTCAAGAAACGAACCCATTTCACGATATGCAAAGGCATTGCCTGAAGGGGTGACTAGCAGAGAAAATAAAATAGCATTTTATTGTGGGGATTCAGTGGGGATTCAGTAAAACTTCTCTTAAATTAACAGTATGAAGCTACACTGACAAAAGCCTACATTTTCTTTTCATCTTGGAAAGATGCCTTTACCTTGGGACACTACATAGCAATTTTTTATAATGGTTATGAGAAAAGGCCATTTTTAAAACTATCCCGTGGCTAGAAAAAGGAGAAAAACAACAGGGTACTCAGAAAATTGGTCAGGGAAGTGACAGCCCAACATTTATATCGAGGTTTTCTTACCCTGAACTCATGGTCAAGCTCATGATTTGTGCAAGTTGTTGAAATGAGCTCTAAAAACAAAATATTTCTTCAGGGAAAAAAAATTGCTCAATGGCAGTGAATCGCAGCTACGTGGTAAAGAGAAGATTTTCTGGTGTTGAATAATTTAAAGCATGTAGGAAGATAAATGGGGTAGGTCCAATCGTTTTGGGGTGTAACAGCATCGATCCGGGCTGTAAACGTGCGAGCCGTCGCCTGCGTATGCAAATACGTGAGACCATTGTTGTTTTTCCCAATTACCCAGCACACAGAACCACAACAAGGGATTTTTTCTTTTTTTAGGAAGCAGGATTTAAGTTAAAGATACTTAGTCTCATTGTTGAAATCAGTGATTTGTATCCACTTTTTCAATAATCTGTCTTTGAAAGTAAATGTCTTAAAAATGGGGGGCATTATTAACATTATTATTACAGAGCTCTGGTGTTCAGCTATGACTTTAGAGTAAATAGATTTCTATTTTTAAAAAACACAAGGTATTTACTGGCAGTAGAAAGTTGTTTCTGAGTTTATTGTTATAATTCATTCGTTTCTTCTTTAAGAATCAGCTCTGTAATACTCTCCACGAGCCACCTTGTCCTTTGTCCTTTAAGGATCACTATTTGAAGACAGTTAAAGATGTGGGCTATCATTTGAAAATAGTAAACAGTCACAGTAACACAAACAGGATTTTCTCTGAAGCCACATTTTATTAGAAAGAGCTGGCTGCTGGATTGCCTACAAAACACCATACCCTGAATTTTGAACGAAACTGAAACATTCACAGAGGAATGGACTGGCAGCAATTACAGTAATTAACAAGAAGGGAAGGAAAGAGCGAATTTAAACGTATTTCAAATTTGAGCTCATGTGACCTATCAGCTAGCTTTCAGATAAACCTCCTTTTCTATGGCATTTTCAAAGGCATGATTTGCCTGCCATCTCATGAGGGAAGGGAAGACTAAAGCCTGGGTAGCGCGCCTTCTATGTTCAAAACAGCACACAGTTTTGGGGAAGCACGAATGCCTCAGTCATTTAAGCATCTGACTCTTGGTTTCAGCCCAGGTCGTGATCTTGCAGTTCTGAGTTCAAGTCCTATATTGGGGTCTGCACTGACAGTGCAGAGGCTGCTTGGGATTCTCTCCCTCCTCTCTCTCTCTCTCTGTCCCTACCCAATCTGTGCACTCTCTCTCTCTCAAAATAAATAAACTTTTTTTAAAAATTAAAAAAAAAGTGCACAACACGAAAGGCTCATGCAGATTTTTAAAAAATTTTTTTTAATGTTTTATTTATTTCTAGGAGAGAAAGAGAGAGACAGCGTGAGCAGGGGAGGGTCAGAGAGAGAGGGAGTCACAGACTGAAACAGGCTCCAGGCTCTGAGCTGGCAGTGAGCACAGAGCCCGCGACGCGGGGCCTGAACCCATGAACCGCGAGATCATGACCTAAGCGAAAGTCAGACGCTTAACTGACTAAGCCACCCAGGCGCCCCTCATGCAGATTTTTTAAACGTCAAAAATGTTACTAAGTAAATTTTTACTGATTATCTCTAGAAATTTTATTAAATGTTTAAGAAACCACCTAGTTTTCTACAATGTCTCAAGGGGAAGAGTCCAGTTATACCAGCAACAAACACAGCAAGCCATCACTGAAATGTGCTGGTGGTGGATTCTCCATCATGAAAAACTGGATGCATCACAATAAAGCATAAGTGTATACATAAGAAAAATACCGGTTCTGAGGCACCTGAGTGGCTTAGTCGGTTAAGCGTCCGACTTCCACTCAGGTCATGATCTCATGGTTGGTAAGTCCAAGCCCTGGGTCGGGCGCTGTGCTGACAGCTCAGAGCCTGGAGCCTGCTTCACATTCTGTGTGTCTCTCTCCCTCTTTCTCGCTCTCTCTGCCTCTCCCTTGCTCACACTCTGTCTCTCTCTCTCTCTCTCTCTCAAAAATAAACAAACATTAAAAAAATGTTTTTTTAATTTAAAAAAAGAAAAATCCCAGTTCTGTCCTTTCTTGTTGTCAGACTTCTGGTATGCTAACAAGCATAAAATCAACACTGACCTTCAATACAGCTTCGTTTTGTGATGCACCATTTTTTGCCCATTTGAAAAATGTCATTTATTCCACAAACATTCCCTGAGTGGCCACTATGTCCTACACACAGTAGTAAATATTTGGGATAAATACACTCCCTGCCCACAAAAAGCTCACAGTGCAGTGAACACTTAGACCAACATTGGAAAATACCATAACAGAGGTAATAATAAACTGAGGACTTTATATTTACTACTTCATTTAAACATCAAATCATTGTCATTTCATAGGTGATGAATTTCGGACTTAAAGGGAAGTTAAGTAATTCACCCAAGAGCAATATAGGAAGAGATGGGAAAGAAAAAAATAGGAAGAGACAAGATTTGAAACAAAAGCCTGCTGACATCAATGCATGTACTATAAACCTTTATGTTACAGCTCTTCCAAGAACGACGGAAAACAAAGAAAGAACCCCATTGAGAGTAACAAAATTAGGGAGGGGTGAGAAAGGAGGTTTCAAAGAGGTTTCACTCACACTGAGTCTTTAAAAGAATAAAGCAGTCAGGACCTGAGCAGTTTCATTATAAACTTTTTGGAAAAAGTAAGTTAGTTTGCCAAAGCAAATCTTGGACTTGCCCTGGATTTATTTAGCTATGCAAAGGAGTGACCATAAAGACCTTCTCAAATAACGATCAACACTTTCACTGTTCTTACTGAATGAAGCAAAAGAAGATGGGAAACTGAAGAAAAGCAGGAAAGCTTCACATTTTAAAAACCGATAAAAGGCAAATGTTTGTGAACAAGAAACCATGACAAGCAGGGAAAAGTCCCTCTGGGCTGTCAGCTGGCCTTATGTGGTACCATCAGGACAGGTAAGCATCCGTCCGGTCTCATGTGATGACACAGCCTTGAAGCCTTGAAGGAGGAGGCCCTCTCCAAATGAGCAAAGCCAATGGAGCACATTTTCCAGACTGAATGAAAGTGAAGATTTTTAACATATTAGCCCATCTTCTCCATAACTAGAGGCAAGCGAGCTCACTAAATTATTTTCTATATATTCTACTGCTTTGGCCTTGCAGCAACCCTATGAGGTCTGAGTTTTTAAGTTTTCTTGTTTTATAGATAAGAAAAACAGGTAAACAGGAGCGCCTGGGTGGCTCAGTTGGTTAAGTGTCCGACTTTGGCTCAGGTCATGATCTCGAGGTTAGTGGGTTCAAGCCCCACATCGGATGCTGTACTGACAGCTCAGAGCCTAGATAGAGCCTGTTTCAGATTCTGTGTCTCCCTCTCTCTCTGCCCCTCCCACGTTCACATTCTGTCCCTTTCTGTCTCAAAAATAAATAAACATTTTTTAAAAATTAAAAGAAAAGAAAAACAGGGAAACGGAAGTTGAAAGCATAAAGCTACTGGGGCGCCTGGGTGGCTCGGTTGGGTGGGCATCCGTCTTTGGCTCAGGTCACGATCTCACAGCTCGTGAGTTCAAGTCCCGCATCAGGCTCTGTGCTGACAGCTGGGAGCCTGGAGCCTGCTTCCGATTGTGTCTCCCTCTCTCT
Source organism: Crocuta crocuta (assembly GCF_008692635.1). Taxonomy (NCBI): domain Eukaryota; kingdom Metazoa; phylum Chordata; class Mammalia; order Carnivora; family Hyaenidae; genus Crocuta; species Crocuta crocuta. The sequence continues at coordinate 683,415 of NW_027527957.1, forward strand.
CTACACCTCACCCACTCACACTCTGTCTCTCTCTCTCTCTCAAAAATAAATAAACATTAAAAAAATAAAAAAACAAAAGCATAAAGCTACTTCCCAACAAAGGAATTGGAAACGCATTTGTTATTTCAGCCTTTTCTATCAAAATTATTTGTCCTATGTCTGATTGCCTCAGAACCACATTTCTCAATTCAATAAGCATATCTTCAGACTCTACACAAATCACTATGCTAGATGTTTATGGGCAAAAATAAAAAAAGAAAACATATGTTCTCCATCCCTGAAGAACTCCTTGTATGCATCTCTCTGCTACAGAATTGCCAAACTAATCCTGCATAATATGTTAATGAATGATAATGTGTTAATGCTCTGTGCAATACTAGTTCCAAAATAAGTTCCTTGAAAAAAAAGGGGGGGGGGCAGTCCTTGGGGAAAAAAGATTGGAAAATACTCTGTAGTATATATCTAATTTAGAGATTTGAAATATAGGCTAGCTTATTTAAGGGCTCAGATAGGGCTTGCAATATACAAGCCTATTTATTTTTGTTTGCCTAATATTTCTCAAGCCAAGTTTAACAAATGTCCCATTTGAATATACTTGGAGAAAAGCTGGGCTATGTGTAACCTCTTATAGGGGCTATTTTTGTATTTGTCACAAATATCTTTCCCAAAGCAAGTGGCTGCAAATGTGGGGATTTCACCCCTCTGCTATGCCAATAAGAGATGCTGGCAGACGATTCCTTTGCCATCTCTCAAATCAGTTTCCATAAAAAGCTGGTACTTTGCCTGAGCACAGGATATAATGTTAGGGGCCAGTCCCAGTTCCTTGCTTCCATAAGCCAATCACTAGTCAATCAAATACACAATTTCTGGCAAGAGCTGCAATGACTCACTCGGGTCTAAAAATAACTCTTGACCATATGTGGTACACATCTAGATCCTTCTCCAGAATCTGACCTCTGTGTTCACTAACTATAAGGTGTTATTCAGTGTAATCATTTCCCACCAATACATAACACTAATCTGGAATGGAAAAGGCCAGACGAAATAATCAAAATCCCCACTTTTTTTTTTAATTTGGACAGAAATTTTGCCAACATTAAATGTTCCGTCACAATATTTGGCAAATGGATACTGGCATTCAGACACTTTAAATTTTAACAGATTTTGGAAGGAATAGGTCCAAAATAATCATTCCAGCCTTTGAGAGAGAAAAATCTATGCTCCAAAGAATGCTTCTAAGATAGCATTTTAGCTATAAATCAGATATACTTCCCAAGAGCAATGTTAAACTACATGTAGAAAAATTCATGTTTTAAATAAACTAATCTTAACTCCAGTTCGACTCTGGGAGGAGTGGTCTGGGAATACAGATTCCTTGCAGAGACATAAATTAATATTATAGGTTTGTTTTATGAGTATTGCAATGATGGATATGCATGCCTAGGAGAGAATATGTTTGGGTTTGAGCACACGAGTCTCTAGGTGTAGAAATATTTTAAACGTATAAGATATAAGCAAACAGGAAGAAAAATAAGGAACATGATAAGGCCTGACAGGTATCGTATTGAAGGGAACACATCTGAACCTCTAGGATCAGCCAAGAGCCCAGTTGGAGGAGAAAGACTCAATCTTAACCCAGCCCTACATCTGGGGTCCAGACTCACAAAGTGTGAGGAGATGAAACTGATTCCAGGACCACTTGTGGTTCTTCTAAGGATGGCTGATACCCACAATCCTCCTCCAATACAGTTTCGTGGGTCTACAAGTGATAGAAAATAAGAACTAAGACCCAACATTCAACCAGTCAAGGATCGAGTTGATTCCTCTGGTGTCATGACAGACCAGATATGGATATTCCTTGCTGATTAATTCAAAATAGAACTTTTCTCCCTTTTGATGAATTCAAATGTAGAATATCTGAGAGAATGAATCCTTTTCAGTAGGTAAGTTTGAACTCAGCCCACAGCCTAGTACCAAGCAAGTATCATGGCCATTTCTTTCTGCTCAGAAAGAGAGCTGGTGATGTCAGCCAACACTTTCCATCCACAACCTGCTAATTTAACCAAGTAAACCTCTTACTTGCCGGTTCTACCACAAGGAAAGCTTTATGTGTACTGTAGATGCTGTTTTGTTTTGGGAGAGTTCTTCTATTATAACGAAATCCTTAGTCATTTGCTACATTTTTTTAAAGTTCAGAAAAAGAATTTTGATTCAGAAAACTAACAAATGTGACCCTTCTCTCTTACTGGAATGTGAGAAAATGAATATGGGCAAGCTGATCAAACTCCTCATCAAGTAAATGAATTTGTTAAGCCCAATATTATTGTCTACTAGCTTAATCAGAAATATTATTTCAGGGGTGCCTGGGTGGCTCAGTCACAAGCATCTGACTTCAGCCCAGGTCATGATCTTGTGGTTTGTGAGTTCAGGCCCCACATCAGGCTCTGTGGGGACAGCTCAGAGCCTGGAGCCTGCTTCAGGTTCTGTGTCTCCCTCTCTCTCTGCCCCTCCCCCCACTTGTGCTTTGTCTCTCTCTCTCTCTCAAAAGTAAATAAACATTAAAAAGTTAAAAAAAAAATAAAAATATTATTTCAAACAAACAAAAAAGATACTTACAAGGTGAAAATAGTTCAGACATTGACCTTAGATGCAGGGACCTCTGTTTAAACATACACCTGTATGAGCTGCAATGCAACTGGTAAAAACCCAGTAACTGAACATTTCCTGCCTTCTTGTCATCCAGTCTTCAGTAACTTAATGTCCCCAATCTCCTTTACCCAGTCCTCCCACACCGTTCTTCCAGTTCCTAATTCTCAGCTCCCCAGAGGGCAGGGAGTAGCGTGGGTATCAATCCAGGGCCCATGGAACTTGGCCCACTTAGAGTGTGGGGTGCTCAAAACAAAACAAACAAATAAAAATGCTGAATGCATCCATTTCTACCTCAGAATAAGTCTGTAGATTCCTTTTTCATTTCTTAAAATATTTTACTCTAAGAAGAAGTTGAAAACCATTTGAGAAAGGTAAACACTCTCCAACTCCCTAAGAAGTTAATTCATACAAGTACACTTAAATTTAAGTTTATTTATTTATTTTGAGAGAAAGAAAGAGTATGTGTGTGAGCACAAGAGCAGGAGCAGGGGAGGGGCAGAGAGAGAGAGGGAGAGAGAGAATCCCAAGGAGGCCCCATGCTTGACACCACAGAGCCTGACACAGGCTCAGTATCACGAACTGTGAGATCATGACCTGAGCCGAAATCAAGAGTTAGATACTTAGCCAACTGAGCCACTCGGGCGCCCCATATCAAATTTATGTATTAATCAGACCTCTGTGTTTACTATTGTTAGAAATAGGACATCAGGCCCAAAGTGGAGTCATTTATGCTAAGCCCCACATCACCAAACCAAGACTTAACTTAATTACAGCTTTATCTGTTCCAGAAATAGATTCTTAAACCAGTCAGTCAGGAATCACCTGATCAGCACTAGTTAGGGATTCTGCCGACAGATCCCCGCCATCCCCTAAAGGAAAGTAACCTTACAATAATCAATATGCTTTTTTGCCTAGGATAACCTCTTTCTTCCTGCTCCCTACTGATTGTTTTGTTTTTGTTTTGGTTTTTTTTCTAAGAGAGAGAGAGAGAGAGAGACAGCTGGAGCAGGGGAGGGTCAGAGAGAGAGGGAGACACAGAATCTGAAACAGGCTCCAGGCTCTGCGCTAGCTGTCAGCACAGAGTCCAACATGGGGCTGGAACCCACGAACCATGAGATCATGACCTGAGCTGAAGTCAGACGTTCAGCCGACTGAGCCACCAAGGCACCCCTCCCTACTGATTGTTAAAGCTTTCCATTTTGCACAGCTCCTTGGAGCTCCTTTCTATCTGCTAGATTGGATGCCATCCCATTCATGAATCGGTGAATAAAGCCAATAAGATCTTTAAAATTTACTGTTGAATTTTGTTTTCTAACACCAGTTCACTGAAAATTTCTAGCCTACTTATTTCCTCTTATCAGTGGTAGAGAGAGAAATTACCCTTGTGGTTTTCTTAGTATTGGTTTATAATAGTTCATTTCTACCTTTAAAAATACAATGGATGGGGTGCCTGGCTGGCTCAGTCGGTGGAGCATGCAACTTTTGATCTTGGGGTGGTGAGTTCAAGCCCCACATCGAGTGTGGAGCCTGCTAAAAAATAATAACAAAATATGAGGCGCCTGGGTGGCTCAGTCGGTTAAGCGTCCGACTTAGGCTCAGGTCATGATATCACGGTTCGTGGGTTTGAGCCCCATATCGGGCTCTGTGCTGACAGCTAGCTCAGAGCATGGAGCCTGTCTTCGGATTCTGTATCTCCCTCTCTCTGACCCTCCCCTGATCACAATGTCTCTATCTCTCTCTCAAAATTAAAAAATAAATAAATAATAACAAAATAAGAATAAATAAAAATACAATGGATAGACATTTTTATTTTGTTATTAAGTAATACCATGAACGTAAAGTTCCCTTCATTTAACAAAGAACCATAAAGCACATAATGTAAAACATTTGAGTTCACTTTTGTAAAATGGGTTTGCCTGTTTTTTGGTTGATGTCTTTATGAGGAATAAAACATTTTATTTTAAAACACTCTTATTTTGACAATAAACTATGTTAAAATAAAATAAAATAAAATAAAACACTGTGTTATTCAGCTAATGACTGATTTCATTTTTTCCCGTAATATATACTGAGTGTCTGCTGTGTGCCAGATTCAGGCTACATGCTGGAGGCATAGACCCCCTCATCCACCAATCCCCCTTTCAGCTTATAGTTTGCAATCTAAAAGAAAAATTCGCAAATCTTGAAAGTCTATATATTCCAGGTATTAAAGTAAAAACAAATTACTGTTTTCATCTTCAAAAGCATATCATTCTAACAGTAATATCACTTTAGGATTTTTATTTCTAGGGGCGCCTGGGTGGCTCCGTCGGTTAAGCATCCGGCTTCTGCTCAGGTCTTGATCTCAAGGGCCAGTGGGTTCCAGCCCTGCATGGGGTTCTGTGTGGACAGTTCAGAGCCTGGAGCCTGCTTCAGATTCTGTGTCTCCCTCTCTCGGCCCCTCCCCAACTTGTGCTCTCTCTCTCTTTCGCTCAAAAATAAATAAACATTGAAAAAAATTTAAGAATTTTATTTCTCATCTTGAAACAAGACAACAAAAAAGTTAACATTAGCTTTCATATAACCTTGAAGAAACAAAATAACAAATTCTGAGGGACAGTCTCTAAAAGCAGAAAAACAAAAGGTTCTAATTAAGCAGGCAATAGGAGAATCACAAATATTTAGATTAGCTTTATCTGTGCCTAGTATATCAGGGCTTTGGTTATTTGAGAGTGGTTATTTGAAGTGCCTTGACTTTGGTTATTTGAAATAACTGAAAAGCAGTCATCACATTTTAAATTTTCGTTTATTGTCAGATAATAGTAAGAAACTAATTTTCAGACTTTCTAAGTCTACATGCTGAGTCCTACTAGACTTCACTACATAAAATGTTTTCTAGGATTTCATTTTTGGGTCTTGACAGCAAATTTATGCAAACCTGTCCTCTTATATTAGTTAAAGGTAAGAAATGTTTCCTGTTTGAAAATTTACTATGGATCAACCCATACACTCTCCATTGGAAGATCAAAGTGATCTTTTGATCACTTACTTTCCTCTTTTGATCTATGGATCACTTACTTTCATCTTTTTCCTGTTTGATTCCTAAATATCATTATAAAACTATCCTGGCCCTACACTAAGAATTTTTAGCCTCTTTTCTAGATTTCTTTGTCATTAAAAAAAAATAAAATAAAATCAAGCATCCCAGGATGATATTAGGCCAGATTATTTTAACAGCACCTTTACTATTAGATGTCAAGGCCTTGTATCACTTTAAGAGTTACATCATTTCAAAAGAGCAGAAGCATATTGAAAAAGGCCCCAGGAACATTTTTTAAAAATCCCTTTATTGAGACTAAACGAATCATATTTAGCACAAATAAAACGTGCCTTAACATATTTAGAAAGAAGATACGTAAGACCGCCTCTGGGAACATCAACTGAAATAAAAAACCTGGTCACAAACTATTCGTGTCAACGGGCTGAAGCAGGGGAAAAGGGGTCTTCCTTTTTCCTTAGGCCGTTTGCGGTTTCAGAATGGAAATGTCTGTCGGAGGCCACTTTTGGCCCCTGGCAGGAAAGCCTGTGTGTGTCCGCCCACACCCCCCGCGGAGCACCCACAGCAGCGCGCGTACCTAATACGCACACACAGGTAGGGATGCGGACGCAGAGCCTGCAGGACCCAGCAAGCTGGTCCTCTGCAAATGAGGAAACAAACGATAAGTGGCTCTTCCTCGTTTCCTCGATGTCCCTGACTTTTGCACCTCATCTCTCTACTCCTGTCCGCTAGGAAGACTGATCTCCTCCCTGAGGACTCTAAATTATTCTCTCGGTGGTTGACACTGCAAAGCGAACACCGGGTTTTGCTCGCGCGCAGATTCGTCTGCTCGGCGCTCCTACCTCTCCACCCACCTCACCCCCCGCCAGCCTCGCTGGCCCACGTTCACCAAAGGGTGAACTAAGGGCCAGGGATGGGCTCGAGGCTGGGGATGGGGGGCAGGAAGGACCGCAGGGATGGGGAACCCGGCAACCCGCAACTCTCTAGGTCAGGTTCATCTCCATCTCCATCCCTCCCTCCCACACTCCTCACCTTCCACCCCTGCCGCCCTTTCCCAAAGCACANAAGAGCGGAATGGCGCCGGGCACGTCGCAGGTGAAGTGACAGCTAAGGGCTGGGTTCGGGAACGTTGATGTCATTGAGAGACCCACGGCACTGGAAAAACACCCTTGGGGTGCTGGTGGGGCCTTTTAAAGTAGCATCAGTTCTAACACCAGGGTTTCCGTCTTGGTGCACCAATAATTGGAGAATACTCCAGAAAATAAAACACACACACATGGAAAGAAAGAGAAAGGAAGTACTGGCAGCCAGTTGCCTTTTCCCTATGATGTGTCTTTGATGACCGTATTGATAGTGCAAACACAAACCCAAGAGGCGGATTTTCATTTATTGCAAGGCCTGGCTGGAGAACAAAACATTGTGCACTTTGACTTAGAGGTTTAAGAGAATAAAAATGCATCCCATCATTTTGCAAATACTGTCTTTAATTGCATTAAACCCACATTTCTGGATTCTTTCAGGGGAAAAAAAACGGATAAGGCTGTCCTTTGGCAGGGCCTGTGGCAACGTCCTTTTGTAATGCGTCTCTGGAAAACAAATTATAACGCTGGGGGTGTGCCAGACAATGGATTTAGTTTGGCATAAAGATTAAATCTTTCAGGAGCAGTTTATCTGGGCAGTTCTGGTTCAGAGTTTTTACTAGATTGTAACCAGGATGTTGGCGGGGACTGCAGTCATCTGAATGCTTGATTGGGGCTGGAGAATCTTTTCCAAGAAAAAACTTAAAAATGAAAAGATTAGGGGCGCCTGGGTGGCTTAGTCGGTTAAGCGTCCGACTTTCGCTTAGGTCGTGATCTCGCGGTTCGTGGGTTCGAGCCCCGTGTCGGGCTCTGTGCTGACTGCCAGCTCAGAGCCTGGAGCCTGTTTCAGTCTGTGACTCCCTCTCTCTCTGACCCTCCCCTGCTCACGCTGTCTCTCTCTCTCTCTCTCTCTCTCTCTCTCTCTCTCCTAGAAATAAATAAAACAAACAAAAAAAATGAAAAGATTAGGGGCGCCTGGGTGGCTCAGTCGGTTAAGTGTCCAACTATGGCTCAGGTCATGATCTCACGGCTTGCGAGTTCGAGCCCTGTGTCTGGCTCTATGCAGACAGCTCAGAGCCTTGAACCTGCTTTGGATTGTGTGTCTCCCTCTCTCTCTCTCTCTCTGTCCCTCCCTCACTCATGCTCTATCTCTCTCTCTCAAGAATAAACATTTAAAAGAAATTTTTTAATGAAGAGATTAAATCCTGTTATAGAAAGAAAACTCTGATCCTGAGAGATTATGTCTCCACAACCCTCCTAAAGTTATTGTAAAATATCCGTAGTCATTTAGAGCTTTAAAATGCCCTCCCTTTGGACAAGATGTATATTTCTGGAGCAACTCTGACATAGATGTGATTCTGAAGAGGTTACCATTTGGATTTAAGAATTGTACAAATCTACATAAATAAATAATCCATCGAGTACTCCAACCAAGCATAAAAACTGGACATCGTGTGGGTCATTTTTCATGTTAGACACTTTTTTCCCTTAACTTACTCTTTCTCTACCCGTTCAACAGTGCATCATGCTGAATAAAAACTTTCTCCTAGAAAAGGTCCCAGACATTTAAATAATTTTATTGGATCAAAAAAAATGTTTTGGGGCACTTGGTTGGCTCAGTCGGTTAAGCTTCAGACCCTTCATTTCAGGGTCTTGAAACCCCTTCAGGTCAGGATCTCACAGGTGGTGGGATAGAGCCCCACATCAGTTTCCACGCTAACAGTGTGGAGACTGCTTCGGATTCTCTCTCTTCTCTCTCTGCCCCTGCCCCCCACCCTAAATAAATAAATAAACGTAAAAAGAAAAATGTTCCTGGAGAAAGTGGTTCCACATCCCTCTTTCTTCATTTCCTATAGCAGCATGGATCTTCTTTTTTGGATGTTTTTCGGGGAGAGAAATTCACCACTATGAAGACATATGCCACTCAGTTAGATTTGAATCCAGTCATGTTTCTTGTCAATGTAGGCAGAGCTAAGAACTGTATATTCTCCACTATGATCAGTCTGTGTTTGATTACATAGTTGAGAAGTTTAAAAACAGAGTTATAATTATATTTCTAAAATCATGCCCCAAAGAGCAACCTTGGAAACCTAGAAAAAGAAAACAGAATAGTTAAAACCAACAACTTCAGAAGTGGAAAGTTAAGATTTTCATGTTAGCAATTTAAGGTAACCACACTAATTTGTGGCTAGGTGGGGCATATCGACTAGTAGCTACACACATGCACAACATAACATTCATTGAAGTCCTGTGTTGCCTTTTACCCATCTCTTTAAACAAAGGATGTGTTTTCTATTTTTTCCCAAATCTCATTTTTATGGGTTGCTTTTACTTTTTTTTTTTAAGGGTGGAATGTTAACGGCTATGCAGTTTTACTTAAGGAGGAAATCTCTTTGCACCTTAGAAGTTTCCTTTATATAGAAAACAAAAGGCTTTGATTGGGTTATTCGTTTGAGTGCAACAGAATCATCTAGAGTTTGTAAAATGTGCTGCTTCCCAAGCCCCTGTCAAGGCAGGAGGTCTGAGATGTGTTCCAGATGTTAACAAGGTGCCAGGTTTTGTCAAGAACACCAGGTATTTCCGATTTTGACATTTGATTGAAGCTCAATCAAATTTGATTTCTCAAGCTCACGAGAGAAATACTGTCCTAAATGTTTTCTTTTTTCTTTTTAATATTTATTTATTTATTTTGAGAGAGAGAGAGATAGCACAAGTGGGAGAGGGGCATAGAGACAGAGAGAGAGAGAGAGAGAGAATCCAAAGCAGGCTCCGTGTGCTGTCAGCACAGAGCCCAATGCAGGGCTCCAACTCAGGAATGCTGAGATCATGACCTGAGCTGAACTCAAGAGCCAGGCACTCAACCGACTGAGCCACCCAGGTGCCCCTGTCCTACATGTTTTCTAACGCCTTTTTCAGATCTAAAATGCTATTATTCTGGGAGGGTTATTTTAGAAAAAAAAAATTCTGTTCATCTGTTAGATGACAGAATTCCTTCCTTATTTGGGAGCATATTACATACACCGAGGAACCATTTAAAAGGAATTGAAACTTGATCTTTGAATTTCTGGACTATTTTAGGTGTAAGTCATCTTCATTGGGGCATATATTACTTGTTTGTGGCTCCATAGCCAATTATATNTGTGTTTAACTTTGTATACCTACAGTTAAATCTAATATGCAACCTACATTTAAAACTGGGCATTTGCAGGGTGCCTGGATGGCTCAGTAGCTTCAGCTTCCAACTCTTGATTTCAGCTCAGGTCATGATCTCACAGGTTGTGATTTTGAGCCCCCCATCAGGCTCTGCACAGACAGTGTGGAGCCTACTTGAGAGTCTTTCTCTCCCTCTCTTTCTGCCCCTCTCCCACTCATACTGTCTATGCTCTCCCTCTCTCTCTCAAAATAAATACACTTTAAAATTGTGCATGTGTAAAAAAGAGATCTTTTTTCATGTCATTTTTGGATATCTGTATGGGCATATTTAAGCTCTCCAAAACCTCCATTTCCTGCATCATTTCTACTCATTTCAAATCCAGAAACTATCGTCTCCTGTATTCTAAGCTTTTAATTCTCTCTCCCAAAGCCCTGTCTAAATTCATCTACTCCACATGAGTTCTGTGAGCATGTAGCTCTGTATCCATCCAGTGGTGTGCTGGTACATGTTTAGCACTCAGCTCTCCGGGGGTGGGGTGGGGAGGCCTGATTTAGAATGTTTGCTGATTTCCATGGTGTAAATATTCCCACCATGGCTGATGTCAGATTATGGATGTGACCTTGCCAAACACAGGTGTTGAGCAGAGATATGCATGTGTACACCTTTAGATGGTGTGATGGTGTATACATTCTTTATACTCCTCCTTTTCAAGAAGTGAAGCTTAATTCCCTTACACATGAGTGTAGACAGGACTTAGTAACTCACCTCTAATGAACCTCATACACCAAAAGTGATGGGACACATCTACCAAAATCAGGTTATAAAAAGACTGCAGTTTCCATCTTTGTCTCTCCCTTCCACTCTTTCTCTTACCATTTGCCCTGGCCATCATGTGGAGAAGCTCACATCGCAAGGACCTAAGCAGAAACCTCTGTCAAACAGCTGAGAGGGACTGACATCCTCAAATCTATCAGCCTGTGAGTTACTAAGGCCTGTCAACAACCGTGTGAACAGGCTTGGAGGTACATCCTTCAGTCCCAGCAAAAACTTGTGATGGTGGCATCTCTGACAGCTGACTACAACTTCACAAGATACCCTGAACCAAAACGACCCAGCTAAGCAACAACCAAATTCCTAACCTACAGAAACTGTTAGAGAATAAAGGTTGTTTTAAGCTGCTGATGTTGGAGTTATTTGTTACACAGCACCAGATAACTAATACATATAGCATCTCCTCAATACAGATACAATAAATGCAAATAATCTCAAGAATAGAAGAAGATAATAATGCAGCAACATAATTAAGAAGTGATGGGAACACCTGGGTAACTCAGTCCGTTAAGCATCTGACCTTGATTTCAGCTCAGATCATAACCTCATGGTTTGTGAGTTCAAGCCCTGAGTCGGGCTCTGCACTGACAGAGCGGAGCCTGCTTGGGATTCTGTCTCCCTCTCTCTCTGCTTCTCTCTCCCTCTCAAAAATAAGTAAATAAACGTATTTTTAATTAAGAAGTAATGAATTTTGAGAATTTATTGCCTTTGTTCTGCATATAATTTATTTAAGGGCAAGTTTATGTAATTCATTTTTTTGTGAAGAATGGTTGTGTTTAAGAAGTGCCTCATATGATGTCTTCAGTTTTAACAATTGTCTCTTGCAAGTGGGTCAAGCTGCCTCCAAAACACTACTGTACTTATTTCTAGTCTCCATTCTTCACTCAGCAGTATGCCCTCCATTTATGGCTGGCCCTCCTCCGCAGTTCCCCCCAAGGCAATATTATATTGTTATTCTGTTTTCATGAACCTTCTGTATCAGAATCACCTAGTAAGCGTGGCCATATTCCAAACCAATTGAATCTAATTTTCCGGGGACCTGCTTGGAAATCTGCATTTCAATAAGCTCTCCCCACCCCACCACCCCACCCTCTCACAGCGATTCTGATGCAGTGTAAGATTGGAGGAACACTCAGTCAGGAGACTGGATTTGAACTCTCACAGGACAGTGTTCTCATCCCAGGCTTACTTATTTCGGAAACTGCTCAATGACTTCATCTGAAAATGAGGGACACTACGAGCATTGCATGAAAGAAAGCCAGCAAGGGGGTGGGCGTAAGAGAGCGCTCTATAAACGGAAGCCTTCCATGCCCCTTTGCTCCTTGCTAGGACAAACCGTCATCATGGCACCCTCCCACTGGCTACTGCAGCACGCCATCCAGGTATTCCTGCTCCAGAATCCTTCCTCCTACCCTCTGAACTCCAAACACCGGTGTCTGACATTCCTTGGTAGCACTGACGACATTCTCTCAGCCAACTCCCTCTCAACCATTTCTCTGCTCACACTCTGATGGATGCCCGTGTACCGGGCCAGGGCTGTGGAGGGTCTTCTGTTGCCCTCACTTCTCATTCCTCACGTTTCTCACAGTGATCTCCTCGCTGCGTGGTGTGCATATCAAGGTCAGTCAGGTGTGTCGCCACAGTGTTCCTGCCACTTCCACTTGTGCTTGTGTAATGAATCAAAGAGGTAAACTGATAAATCCCAGAGCAGAAAATAGTTGATTGCTTTGGACGCACTTGGATTTTCAAAGTGGAATTACGTGTGGGGAAAACAGTGAAGGACTGAGGAAAATTTATAAAGATCTCTAAAAATCCTGCTCTTAGATTTGTTCCAAACCCTACCACTTTACTATAAAGGAACTGAAACTGTTACCCTAACGGTAGAAAATACATCATCATGAAAAGGCCTTGTTCCTGAAACTGTTACGGAATCTGATCTGGATCACTCAGCGGAAGAACCAAGGAGCACTTGGAGATCTTGGAAGGCAGGAGGTTTATTTTACACCAGTGGGCTCAGAGGAGATCATTCTCCAGAGATCTGAACCCCAATGCAAGTGGGAAGGGTAATTTAGAGCGTCATCTTCCGCATTCGTGGCAGTTTTCGCGAGCGCAGCAAACAGAGCAGGACGAACCCAGAAGAGGAGTCTCTAAGCTTGGAACTGGAGCTTGTTTGAGTGCTGTCAGCCATCTTATGGTGCAGAGATTTACTTATTTTCCCAACATTCCCCCCTTTGATGCCTTTTAAAAATCTTTCAGTAGGCATCACCCTTTCGTGGGCATCACCCTTTCGTGGGCATCACCCTTTCTGGTGGTTCTGTGTGTTACATGGGCTCCTGCTACTTTGGGTTATTTCTACCATCCAAAACTTAAGGGATTGGGCATCCAGTGACTGGTAGAGGGTGGGGATCTTTCCCTTATAACAATCTTTGTGGAGGGAGATGAGGGAGCTGAATGCTCTTGTGTTCCTGATACCATGGGATACTGTCCTCACTGTCTTATACAATCCCGGGGGCAAGGTGGGTATGTGGCAGTTGTGAGGGTGAGAGAGGTTATCGTAAGATACAGGTCATACTTAATAGTCCTCCCATCCAAAGGAGGTATGTGCGACCCAGCATGCAGCTTTTGTCCCATGTCCAGTTTGTTGGTGCAGTCTCCATCAGCCTGACAGCAAGAAGCAAACTCAGGGCTATGACACCAGTAAGGGGCGAGGGGTGGCAGAGTTGCATCCGAACACCTGGGCTTGGTCCACACATTGATTCCTCAAGCTTCTGCCATGCACAGGCCAGACAGCTTCTGGAGTATGGCTGGAGCAGAGCTGGAGGTCTCAAGGGCCAGTGTATTTTCGAGGGTCGGTTTAAGCGAGTTGACACGATCTGGATCACTTAGTCAGGTTAAGCATTCTTCTGAGTTGGTCTTCTTAACTCAGGAGTAATGGACCCATAAGGTGATACCTGAAACTTTAAGAGTTGAATCCTTTGCTTGTTTGTCTATCTGTGAAGTCCACCTCCAAGTTTTTGAAAGGGGTGACCCCCATGCTTTGAATAAAGCAGACTTCCTGGGTTTATATGGGGTAGGTTTCTAGTAAATGTCAGATCAGGTTTAGGGAGGATATGGTTTGTGTATTTGGGGATCCATCCTGTTTTCCTGTTGTTTCAGTAATCATATGCCCATGGGGTCTTGATATCATCCCCACAGAATAACAAGCACAGAAGATTGTGTTTACATGAAATACTGTGACAATTTTTCTGAAGGTTACCTCAAGTTGTCCAATTAAGGCAAACAACAGACATTTAAAGACAATCAAAACTAGAATTTAACATCCATAATGGTGCATTGTTGAAACATAGTTTTTCTCACTTAAAAAAAAACAAAACAAAACAAAACAAAAAACGTTTTCAGAGATAGCCAAATTGACACCAATGCATTTGTAGAGCAAGCCCAGTCTTAACAACCCTGGCTTAATTATTTACATAAGCTCAGCAAGAATAGCAATTGTTCATGAGGATCTTTCAAAGTTTACTTTGCTGGGACCTTTTATAAGGAATCTCCAGGTTGAACTTTTCGTAGCCCCTCCAGGCCAGAAGCCAAGCCGCATACTTGCCATCAGACAGGTCTGCAATATCTGTAGAATTGGGCGAATTCCTCTTCATGAGGTCCCCAAGATATCCTGAGGTTCCTACACCTGCCAGGAAGTGACCTTCTTGACTCACCTGGGGAGGCGTCTGGGAACTCTGTAAGCTAGGTATCGGCCAACATTTCCAAGAGCCTTTATGGCTCCATATTTCATAAAGTCAACCTTAGTTCCTAAAAGCTGTCTAGTCATATTTGAGTCTATGCCAATCACTCTCAAATATGACATTCCAGTCAAAGCCTTGGTAAAATAACTAGTATTTCCAGTGGTGACCTGTTACAAGATGAACAGATTCTTCTCGAATTTATGCAAACAATTGTAATTGTCATGAAAGAAAGAATACTCGATGAGAGTTTTTGAATTTCAGAGAGTTTAGATAGAAAGAAAAGATAAATGCTTCCGTTCACAAATGAACACTTTATGACATTTCTGTATCTCATAGATATCTTAAGAAAAAGTTTCCTTAATCTGGATAAGCAAACATTTAGAGAACCAGCAATATTTCCAACAAGAGTCACAAAACTATAATCTCCCTCAGTTCGTTTAGTCCCATGTTCTTAATTCTTGTTCAGTTTGAATGCAGCTTTTAGTTCTGGAAATTCTTACCCACTTTAGTATTACTCTTAAAGATGTCAAATACCTGTATTTATCCCAAAAGTCCTTTTTACAAGTCTCTTTGAAGAAGAAACACGTTTTGTGAGAGAATAAGAACAATTATTTCCGAAAAAATCTCAGAAATGGACATTGTTAAAGATCTGATGAGAGTTCATTATTATGCAATTGACAAAGAAATTCAGTTATTTCTGTGACACATAACACTTCAAGTAATCAGAATAGTAAGTGATGACCTTATACCAAAAACATTAAAACTTTAGAAATTGCATATATATTTGGGGAGTTACAGCATTTACCCATGCAATACAACCTAAGGTTTACCATAGGACAGTGCTTTTCCAAGCAGTTTAGCATCCCAAATAAAAGGCCTAATTGGTCAAAAGACTTCTTTTACCATTTAAATCCTGGGAAATTTGTTAAAACCTTAGGAAGCTATAAAGCACATCCTAAATAGGATTATAGGTCATTATAAATCTTAAAACTTTATCTATTCAACCAAAGTGGCAATAAAAGATCCTAAAGGCAAATGTATAGCACTATATAGTTGTTAGCAAACCTCAGCTCCTTTAACATTGAAAAGTTTTAACTAAGCAATCTGACAAAGATGAAACCTAAAACTTTGGTTTTCTTGGCAGACAAAAGAGAAAACCTTTGTTTATGTTGTCTTATCAAGAGCAGATCAACAATCCAAGAAAACCTTGTCTTTTGAACAGAGAGAAAAGCAGAGTTTCAACCTTATACCAGTGTACTTTTACAATTCCATTCATCTCAACTTTAGTCCATCCTGAGCACACATAAAATTTCTTTCCAAAGATTTCCCTTTACAAGCCTTCTACAACTTTCCTTTGCCTTCAAACTTTGTCCCAAAGCCATTTCTCTCCAAACAACCAGTCTCATTTAGGACAAAATTACTTTCTTTTACCCTCAACAAAAATGTATTTCCATTCCTGATATCTCTCTTTCCCAAGTTGGTGGGTGGGTCTGGAAGAGGGACTCCATCAAGTTGGCCATTGCTTGTGGCTTTTAGAGTATGATGGAGGGTTGTGTTTCCAATTAAGGAGGTTGGTTGTAGAGAAGGTCTGATAATATATCATGAAACATCTGTGTTGGACTGTTCCATCCTCATTCTGTCTTTCAGGTTCTCTCGTCTGCCTTACTGGCATTTGGAGGGCACCAGATCTGGGTCTGGGGTGCAGTCTGGCTGCTGGCTCTGATGAGAGAGGATTCTCTGCTTTCAGGGGTGGAGTAAAGACAGATGGCGGAAGAGTTTCAGGCCCCAGAGCAAGGAGGAGGCCCAGTGAGTCATAAGGTGGCAGAAAGCCAAGGTTTTCCTCTGGGTCCCCCATAAATACTGGGGGAGTGGTCAGCTGCTTCTTTGGTTCTCCAAGTGAGTCTCTGGGTGAGGCAGCTCAAACTTTTGCCTGACTGCCTATTATGGATGAATCACACCCAAGGTGGGAGATTTTGGGCAATTTCAAGCCAGAAGTCAATATATGCAGATTGGTATAGTGACCTGGGTTCCCAGTGACTGTTAGCGAAACCTGCTGTACCACTTAGACATCTAATGTCCCTTCTGGGGGCCATCCTACATTGAACATGAGCCATTTTAGTTCACAAAAGGTCCTTCACTTCCCAGGTGTCATTTTCATCCCATAGTTGCCTGAGAATCCCTTCTTCGCACAGTCCCAACCCCATAATGTTGCCGTGAGGCAGTGTCGCAAAGACAAAGAAAGGGGTAGGGGTGCCACCTCTAATAAGGAGACCAGTTAGATGCCCAACTGGCCATGTCTCAAAGGAACTTAGGTGACACTTAGCTGTAGTGGTCTCAGCTTTGTGAAACGATTCCGATGCCACCATAGACTGTATGCCATTCATCATGGAATCACAGACAGGCCCACTCAGACTCCCTCGGCTTTTAGGGATCTTAAGGATGCCTACCCATGGAGCCACAGAATCGAACTCAGCAGGAAGCCAGACCAAGTCACACATTCACACTCACATACATACCAGAGGTTATTACATTCTCTCCCTTTAAAATTTCTAAAGATGAGACCACTGAGGTCTCCGGGAAGTGATCAGCTCCCCTTTCCACCACTATGGGTGAACCAGACAAATGGGGGCCCCTAACAGAGAGACCATTGAAGTCTCTGGGGAGTGATCAGCTCCCCCTTTCACCACTAAGGGTGGACAGGACAGGACAGGTTTAGGGCCCAGGCCTTACCGGTTTCTGACATCGGTTCCAGGTCCTCACTTGCTAAGTCTCCTCGAGTCCTGCAGATCGGCAGAGCAGGGCGGCCCCGAGGCGACCGAGCTGGAGACTGCTGAAGATCAGGCAGGGCGCACCTACTCCTTCGCGATTCCTCGCCTGTTGTCCCAAAACAGTGGCAACAACAGGCCAGCGCAGCTGGGTTTCCCAGTCAGGAAACCAAATGTTGCAGAATCTGGTCTGGATCACCTGGTAGAAGACCCAAGTGGCACTTGGAGAGCTTGGAAGGCAGGAGGTTTATTTTACACCGGTGGGCCCAGAGGAGATCCCTCGCCAGAGCTCTGAGCCTCGAATGCAAGTGGGAAGGGTACAGCATCATCTTCCACATTTATGGCGGTTTTTCCTCATGTGGCACACAGGGCAGGAAGAACCCGGAAGAAGAGTCTCTAAGCCAGGAACTAGAGCTTGTTTTAGTGCTGTCGACCGCCTTATGGTGCAGAACTTTACTTGTTATCCCAACAAAACTAGCAACCAAGAACCAACCACTGGACGAGTATGTGCTTCTGTTTTAAATTTAAATCGATTATTTAAATTGTGCTTGTATGCTTCGTTTTTCATTTTCTTAACTTTATTTATTTATTTATTTTGAGACAGAGAAAGCACGAGCAGGGGAGAGACAGAGAAAGGGAGAGAGAGAGGATCCCAATCAGGCTCCACACTGTAAGTGTTCAAACCCATGAACCTCGAGATCACGATGTGAGCCGAGATCAAGAGTCAGATGCTTGACCACCCGAGCGACACAGGTGCCTCTATGTGCTTCATTTTTTATGATTCTCTTCTTTACCTGATTTCTTCCCCTCAGCCAACCTACCACGCGTTCCAGTTGTATCAGGTAAGAAAGTACAAATGAATCAGAGCAGACAGGTAACAAGCAAATGCATTCTGAATGTGCCACTTGAATCAGTACTGCCAGTACTTCATCTACAAGTATCACCACTAAGTAGCTAATTACCAACTCAAATTAAAGGTGGTCTAAAGGGTGTACCAATGTTTTTCTACAACCTTACCCTGTACCAATTTCCCTGTGACCTAATGGTCACCTCAGTTTTACCTACCTCCCAGCAGCCTCACCCAAAAATATTTCGTATGAATCAATACGTGTAATTTTAAAAGTTCTAGTAGCCATGTTTTTAAAAAGTAAAAAACAACAGGTGAAATGAATTTTAATAATATGTTTTGTTTAACCCAATACCCCAAATATGATCATCTCAACTGGCAATCCATTTAGAATGTATCCGTGAGGGGAGCCTGTTAAGCACCAGACTTCAGCTCAGGTCATGATCTCATGGCTCATAGATTTGAGCCCCAGGTTGGGCTCTGTTGCTGACATCTCAGTGCCTGGAGCCTGCTTTGGATTCAGTGTCTCCCTCTCTCTCTCCCTCTCCCCCACTCATGCTCTCTCTCTCTCAAAAATAAATAAACATTAAAAAAACTTTTTTAAGAATGTCTTAATAAACTATTTTTCTGTACTAAGTCTTCACAATCAGTTTTGTAACTTATACCACAGCACATGAGTACACTTCAGCCCCGCCATATTTAAAGTGCTCAGTAGGTACTTGTGGCTAGTGACAGCTGTATTGGACAGCTGACACATCTTGCTGTTCTTATATTCCTATTTTCTAAGATTATTCCTTATGATTTTTCTTCCCAGTTAATGCCATGGTACCAGCACCAGGTATTTCTTCGCCTGGACTATGCTAACATCCTCCCCTGGAGGTGACTCTTCTCCATCACTAGTTAATCGGAGTTTTAATCTTCATCATTCACCTTGAATACCCTATCCACCATCCTGTCACATCCTTCACTCAGTGGATCAGAACCAAAGCTGCCAACCCCTTTGTGAAAATAAAAGGAAACCTTGTTTAGAGTGGAGGCCAGCAGAGGGAGCTCAGCCCTACCACTCCTGGTCAGTGTAGGTGCGCGGGAAGAGGCCATAGATCCTACTTTATTATCCCAGCCCGAGAAAGGAAGGTTTTCTCCTTCCATGGCAACAGCCCAGCCAATAAGAGACAGTTACAACTCCGGCAATGAAAAGCCACTATACTTCCAGCTCCCGGTCTACTCCAATGAACTTTCAGTTTATAACCGCCCCTTCCAAGCCTCCCCTTTTCTGCTCTGTAACAAGAGTGTCCCTCTCCTTACTTCTCCAGACTCGCCGATGGCGTTGCCCCATCTTGCTTGTCCTGGGCTGTTCCTCAATGAACCCATCTTTTGCTGGTGAAATGACTGGCAGTTTTTAAGTTTTGTTTAACATCTTCTTCAGAGAATTTTATGGAAAGCACCAGGAAATCTTACTTTTTGTGTCTCCTGCTGCTTCTTTCACTATTTCATTTACTCTCCCAACCTATTTATTTATTACTTTGAATTCCTGCACTACCGTCTCCCAAACTACAACCGTATTTGTATCTATACCATCCTTACCTCCCACGCTCTCTTTCCTCCTCCCAAGGCCACCCTATCCCTTAGCCCCTATTCCCATCCTCCTCTTCTCCACCAGGTGATCCCCACCTATAGGTTCAGGTCCTCTTTCTCCCCCCTTGCAATTCCTCTTTGCACCTTTCCCTCCTATGCTCTTTAAAGAAACAAACAAACAAAAACCCTGAAGTTCTGACTTGGCTTCACTTTCCCCAGCTAGCACCCAAACACCTCAACTTTGTTACATGTCATTTACTCTTCCACTTAACTTCTACTCTGTAGGTTCTATGCATCTAATCAGACTCCATATGGGGCGCCTGGGTGGCTCAGTTGGTTGAGCCTACAACTTCGGCTCAGGTCACAATCTCACGGTTTGTGAGTTCAAGCCCCACTTCTTGAGAGATTTTCTCTCTCCCTCTCTCTCTCTCTGGCCCTGTCCTGCTTAGTCTCTTGTTCTCTCTCAAAATAAATTAATTAATTAAAAAAAAAAGACTCAACCTTCATTGACCTTCCCTGGGCTTCCTCAGGGTCCCACACTCAGTTCAGTGTTCTTCCCTCTCTTGATATGCTGTGGGTGGCCTTTCCCCCAAGTTCATGGTTTCAGTTATCACCTCCCTGCTCCCAAGATCTGGAGCCCCCTTTCCATTCCCTCCCATTTAGAGATAGAGACGGCCTCTTGTGTGTTTGCCTCCACAGCCTAACACAGCAGGAGCCACATCATGGGTGCTCAATAGGTTTGCATGTGAATGAATGAGTTAGTAAATCTGCTACCAACTTCCTGCTAGGTATGGTACTCAGACTTCTCCCCATGTGTGTAATGTTCTGCTCACTCAATAGT
Organism: Crocuta crocuta; assembly: GCF_008692635.1. Classification (NCBI taxonomy): domain Eukaryota; kingdom Metazoa; phylum Chordata; class Mammalia; order Carnivora; family Hyaenidae; genus Crocuta; species Crocuta crocuta. Next base: position 703,930 of record NW_027527957.1, read on the forward strand.
CTCCTGGATTCCACGATCTCCACCAGGAGCCCTTCCTCAACTGGACACAACCACCACAGCCTTCTCTTCACTCAGCGACCACATCTACCACGTTGTTTTCATGTAACGTAAGTCATTTGCCAATTTTCTCACCTTATCTGTGTACTTATCCAATGCAGTTCCTATTTCTGTCTGCATTATTATTGTTTGTATTATGATTTTACGTCTACCACACCACAAGTACAATATTCAGAAGAGAAAAGTGGTTTTCTATTATGTTTGTACCTTAGGAAACCAAACTGCTGAAATGAAAATCAGATTGCCCATTTTCATTGCCAAAGAATGATTGGCTTTCGCTTTAGCTGCTGGAGGCTGACCAATGCAAACAATGCATAACAACGTTATGATGTAGGATTGCTAACAATTTAATGGTGCTCAGGAATGTTGTGGATCACAGAGTGTACGAACAAGTACTGGAATCTTTCATTATCAGTAACAACCACGCCTTATCGAATATGTTATTTTTCAATCCGTAATATTTCTTGTGCCTTTGAAATTTAAGTGTCCAAGAAGAAAGCTATTCACCTTTGTTTCATGCAACTTACAAGACATCGGCGTGAAACAGTCTCTTATTTAATGAAAGCTGCTCATGTCTTTACAAGACTACAAAATTAGCAATGCACGTAAACATGTTTTGTGCGCACACATACGTGTTAAAGTATCTCCTGCCTTGACCAACACTTTGGAAGACTCCCTGCTCCTAGAAGGACTGACCAATGTGCTAATTAGGTCAAAAATAATGGTGTTAATCATATACACAGAGAACAAAACAAACAAACCTCTTACTCATTGCCAGGGCTATACCCTTAATTTCAAAAAAGCATTGTGTGTGACAACAAACTCAACTCCACTGAAAGCTTAAGTCAGATGGCTGTCTGTGGGCAGGTGAGTGGTCAGTGACATTGTCATTGGCAAAAAAGAGAAAAACATACACAACACATTCATCAAGCAGATACTCAAACAATATTCACCAAGAGCTATGACTTTAATACAGTACCATACATAACTTTTGCTGTTATGCACCTCAGTATTGACTGGTTGGTCCTTGAAATTGAATCAGGATTCTCCTTCATTCCAAACACAAAAGGACCTTCAACTGGCCCTTTTGTTGAAAACAATCTGTATGTGGAGTCTTGGTCCAAGCTTGGTTTGGTCCCCCCTTGGTTGCATGATTTACTCCAGGGGCCTGCATCCTGAGATATGTAATTTGGAAGAGGGTGGAACATTCCACCAGGCAGATGAGAGGCCAGAAGGTATGGAGTGATCATTGCCCAGAACAGCTCAAGGAGGGGGGAAGGGGGAGGGCTGAGCCTAGGTCTTGCGGCCAGGTTTGCCTTTCTTGTGAGTGACTTCACAGATGGTTTCTTTCCAGGGGAATCTGTGATCAAAAGAACAGAGCTCAGGTGAGAACTTAGGTCAGGTTTGTGTAAGAGAAGAATGAGGAGTAAGGGTGGATAGAGAATAGTGAAAGAGAGAGCAAAGGCAAAGGAGGAAGAGAAGATGAGGGGGAGGAGGTGAGAAAGAGAAGGGAAGAAAAAGCAAAAGTAAGGCAGTTGAAAATCCAGTACCCTCTCTATTCAAAGGACTTAAAAATTTTATAAACTTCATCTTCCCTAGTGTGAAATGTATAGGAAATTTACCTTCCTTATGGATGATTAGTCCTAAATCGAACCGGAGAGTCTCTATATCTTATTCAAGATGCATAGTAGCATAACAAAAACAAAAAAGCATAACATTTATAAAGCATTGCAGTGTTTACAAAGTGTTTCTCCTCCATTCTCTAACTTGATTCTCACAATGACCTCACTTTATTATCCACATTTTACAGATAAGCCACCTGAATTCATGGAGGATAAAATTACAAGCAAGGATACATGAAATCAAAGAGAAATAGCATTAACTCAAAGATGTATTTTAGAACTAGCCCTCATTTAATTTTTTGGACTTGAGCTCATTTTACTTTCGAAAAATGTACTATAAATCTAAAGTCTGAACACATTACTAGGAGCCAAGAATGAAGTGAATTTCTGTGTCTTCCTCCCCTCTGTGAAAAAATTTTTATGTCTGTGTTTTTGCCAACTATAAAATGTGGGGTTCATTAGACTTCAATTAAAATTATATACTCTGCTATTTAAAAACAAGATACCAAAAATGGAATTAAAAATATGATATAATAACTTATATCATATATAAAAATATTATAAATAACATTATAAAATGTTATACCAGGCCCTAGTAGCTAAGGGAATGCATTGCTTTATTGGCCTTAATTTTTCCACTAATATAATACCTCAAAAAGTGCATCTTCTCTCACATACCCGTGTTTAAAAATGAAATCATCAAAATGAAACTCAAATGCCATGCTCTCATGAGACAAATGTCACAAAGGATGCTTAGTTTTCTCTTTAGCTATACGATGTTGGCCATCATATACATTTTAAACTCTTATAAATTAATAAATCTTGTGACTAAATAGGGCCTTTAAGGAGTAAGTTAAGTTGCTCAGGAATCTAAACTAAACATTACACAGGTGTACACAGCAGTACACTGACCTTTCAACATAATCAACAATCATATCTACTTGGATCTTTAATATTCTTGTCAAAGTATTGACCCCCATTTCCCTTCCCTGCACACACACATACAATCCCTGTTTCTCCATGGGTATTTCATCTCAGAAATGGCCTCATTTTCTAATTGTTCAATAAAATTCCAGTTGACAGCCTTGATCTTCCCTCTTCCCCCACGCCCCTCATCAGCAATTTCTATCAATTTTATCATATATATATATATATATATATATATTCTACCCCTTCTTTTTTAAAAAAAAAGTTAAGTCTTTATTTTTGAGAGAGAGAGAGAGAGAGAGAGAATGCAAGTAGGGGAGGGTCAGAGAGAGAGGGAGACACAGAATCCAAAGCAGGCTCCAGGCTCTGAGCTGTCAGCACAGAGCCTGATGTGGGGCTCAAACCCACGAACCATGAGATCATGGCCTGAGCTGCAGTCGGATGCTCAACCGACTGAGCCACCTAGGTGCCCCTAGATTCCATCTTTTCTTGCCATAACCACTGCCATTACCCTAATCTCAGCCACCAACTTTTACATCAACAATTGCGATCATCTTCTAACTCATCTCCCTGCTTCTATACCTGTCCACACTGAACTTATTATTCCTACTGCAGCCCATTTTCATTTTGAAAAGCAGATTACATCACTCCCTTGCTAAAACTTTCTAGGAGCTTTCCAATGTACTTGGAACAAATTCCCAACTTCTTGCCTTGCCTGCCTCTCTCATCCCTTCAATAACCACTCTGTTGGGATCCCTATGTGCAGTGGGGACTCCCAGGTACTATCTATCATATCTTCCTGTTCATTTCCTTCAACACACTTACACAAAATACTGTTTCTTTACTTGTGTTGCTTTTTCCCCCCCTATAAAAGATAAGCATCTTGAGGGTAGGTTCTTGACACTAGAGTCTAACTTACAAAAGAGATTCCAGAAATATTTGTTGAAAACAATAAGACATATGTCCTGACGTTTTAACTCAAGTCCACAAGAACTTTATGCCTTTTAAACTTTAAAGACTTTAAGGACATAACCAATCCACCTCTAAAAGAAGAATATTATCCCTAATAGGCTTAATATCTATAATCTTTTTTTCTTAAGTTTATTTATTTTTTTTGAGAGAAAGGGAGCATGGGCAGGGGAGGGGCAGAGAGAGAGAGAGTCCCAAGCTGGTTCTTCACTGACAGTGTGGAGCCCAATGTGGGGCTCGAACTCACGAACCTCAAGATCATGACCTGATCTGAAACCAAAAGCCGGAAGCTTAATCCCCTGAGCCACCCAGGCACCCCGATATCTACAGTCTTTGAACTAGGCACTGTACTAATTATTGGCTTTAACTTTCTACCCTTATACCACATTTTACAACTAAGAAAACTAAGTTGAGAGATGTTAAATAATTAGTACAAGTTTATATAAATAGGAAGTGATGAAGTCAGGCTGATGGATAAACAACATTATTTCCATGATATGGGCTTTCCATTCGTTCTTTCATACATTCATTCATTCAACAATCTTTTATTTAGAACCCACTATATGCCAGGTACTGGTAGTTACTTGGTGGGATGTAGTCAGTGAGGAATATAAATGGATTAACATGTAGTCCGTGACAGAGAAGAGCTCAGAGCTCACTCTCCAGTGTAGAGACATAAGACTGCCTTGCCCAGTGATACACAGGTTTTCTGGCTAGAACGCATCGCCATGCAGAGGAGAGTGTGATTCAATTAGGGTGTGGGAGAATCGAAATCTTGGAAAAACACATCCTGTTAAGATGGGACTTGTTGAATATTTTAAACACTTTGAAAACAATATCCAATATAAAGTCCAATAACTAATTCAGATTCAGAGCACACCCCACCCCAGCGGCTTGGGAACCGACTTGTGGCAGGAACTGTTACCAAACACATTGAGTCATTCAGTCTTGTTAGTTGGGTAAACCAATTAGGTTCAGCTGCCACATTGCTCACAATTGCTTCATGAAGGATTCTTTCAAGTTTCAGCGTGTTATTTATTGTCTTGTTCCTTTGCTCAGCAAATTAATATACTGACTCGTTGACTTTGCTTACATTTTATTTCACACTTGCAGAAACCCCAAAAGCCCAACTACAGCCCCCTCTTTAATCTAGTTTTATCTCTTTCTAGGAAGTAGTTTCTTATCTCCTTACTGTGTTCAGGCTGCCTCCCAACATTTCTTTCTTTCATCATTCCCTTAATTGACCGACCCCTGGATGTCTATGACTAACCCACACTTGGCTAGACAGCCAACTGGGCCAGAAACAACAGCACCACATACACAAGGCCTCACATGGTATCTTGGGCTGATGGGGTGTGTAGGACAGGAAACTGAGGGCAAGCGGGAGTGAGTCACAGGTGCTCTGCTGGAAAATAAGCCACCAGGCCTCTTGGCCATTCTTCCACCTTGGCTTGTCTCATGTGCACGCCTCAGAGCACAGCAAGCTCTCTTGTCTAAAATCTTCTGGAACAAACTCCAAGTCACATCATGAGCTAGTGTTATTCTGCAACTTCTCTCCCCATCGCTTCCATCCTTCTCTTAGTATGTGGCGTATTCCTGGTCTGACTGGGTCTTAGTGCATGTTGTTCACTTTACTGTGATTATTTTTCCCCCTCTGTCCCCAGTCCATTTCTGGGTAACTTCTGTTGTCATTCAGGCCTCAGATTAGACATCCTATGGGGGAACCTTCCCTAACAGCTTCCATCAGGTGAGAAAGATCCCATGGCTATGTGATCCCAAAGTTCCTTGTGCCTCTCTCCTGTCTGAGCTTTTAAATAATTACTCATTTTATTTACCATAATCTCCTTTATACTATAAATTTTGTGAAGGCAAAATCATGTTTCTCATGCCTTCCAGTGTCTTCTACTGCCTAGCATAGTTTGATACAAAACTAAAACTAAGCAAATATTTATTGTCTGCATGAATATGTATTCTTGAGGAGATCAAGCTATGCTCCTCAGTTGACATCTGATGCTCCACCATTCAAAAATAACTTGTTCAAAAACTACACCCATTAAACTGCAACTGCTTCCATAACTGCAGGAAACAGCCCGAGGTTATGGATACACGTAGATCTGAGGGATCATCCTGAACTTGAGGAAGAACCATCACCACTGCCTATTCCTGCCAGTTCACGTGGAACCGGGACTCTAACGCTACTGACTCTGAAGTCCTGAGCAGCTGAACTAGTCAGGACTTGCTTTGTTACAACCAAAACAAACTGAAGTCAAACTGGGTGGCTCAGTTGGTTAAGCATCTGACTTTGGCTCAAGCCATGATCTCACAGATCATGGGTTCTAGCCCCACAGCGGGCTCTCAGCCATCAGCACAGAGCCTGCTTCAGATCCTCTCTCTGCCCCCCGTCAAAAATAAATAAACTTTTTTTAAAATGGTCTAAGTAAATAGGAAGTAATATAGGAAGGAAGGGCAGAGGGAGGTGGGAAGGAAGGGAGGAAGGAAGGAAACTACTGCACAAAATGGAGCTGACATCTTTCCCAACTTCTTCCAAGAAGTCCACCAGCCCCTGGAATCTCCATCTAGCTATCCATCCACCTGTTGGCCCCTTTCTTGCCCCAACCTTCTGTGTTAGCTTCATTCCAGTCAGGGAGAAGGACTTCTGCAGGGATTTCTGCAGACCCTTTCAGCACTCTCTGTCAATGCCCATACATACATTCCCAAAGAAAGATTATGGATCAGCTGGCAGGCTTGGATTACGTGCCTATTCTCAGGAGATAAGAGAATCTTATCTCCCTGGAGATAAGAAAATAGGGTATCATGGTAGGTTACACCTACATTTTTTTTTTAATCTAAAAGCCTGGAACAAGTAAAACCTCCAATGGGGTATCTATAAAGACTAGAAATACAGGCAAAGGTACATTATCATCGAAAACATATCCAATCTGTAATAAAAAATAATGTTATCTGTGTTTTCAGGCTTTACATAAGACTTCATAGACTAGAGACTAGAGTTGTGCCTTTAATAGTGTTCATTGTCAGGGCGCGTGGGTGGCTCAGTCAGTTAAGCATCTGACCTCGGCTCAGGCCATGATCTCACGGTTTGTGGGTTCAAGCCTTGTGCCTGGCTCTGTGCTGAACATTTGCTCAGAGCCTGGAGACTCCTTCAGATTCTGTCTCTCCTTCTCTCTCTGCCCCTCCTCCGCTTGTGCTCTGTCTCACTCTGCCTCTCAAAAATTAATAACTGTTAAAAACAATTAAAAATAAATAAATAAATAAATAAATGATGTTCATTGTCTAAGTAAAGGTCAAGATTTTTTTGTTTTCTTTTGTTACTTTTTTCTAGCTTGATCCTTGTTTCTGGAAGACAACAGCTTTTGGAATCAGATGGAAATCATCGCCAAGTTCCCAGTCTGGGACTCTTCAGGCTATAAACAATTAAAGCTGTGGAACTGTCATGTGGCCATATTAGAAAGGAATATTTTTTAATGGTTAAGTCTCAGAACAGTGAAGCCTCAGAGTATTTTGTCATCTTGTGACTTGTCCTCACTACACTGAATTAGTAATTTAGAAAAACATTCTTGGGATTCCTGGGTGGCTCAGTTGCTTGGGTGTCTGGCTTCGGGTCGGGACATAATCTCACAGTCCGTGACTTCGAGCCCCACATCAGCCTCTGTGCTGACAGCTCGGAGCCTAGAGCCTGCTTTGGATTCTGTATCTCCCTCTCTTCTCTGCCTCTCTCCTGCTCCTTCTCTCTCTCTCTCTCTCTCTCTCTGTCTCTGTCTCTCTCTCTCTCAAAATAATGAATTAATATTGAAAAAAATTTTTAAAAAAGAAAAGAAAACCATTCTTACTCAATCCTCACAGTCTTTTAAGAAATTCTTTCTAATATGTAAGCTTAGTGCAGTAGGTAAGCGATGGGTATAGACTGTTGTTGGATTCAATGGTAAAAGTAAACTAGGGTCGCATGAACAAGACTTAAGAAGATCATTTGCTTTGGTAAATTAAATTATCTGGGGGAATAGCTACCTGGATGTCTAGTTCCAGAGTTGTTTTATGCTTTCAATCCAGCATAACACTCCTCATAGCAAGAAAATCACTTCATTGGTGAGATGTTGTAAGAGATGCTGCAAAAATAAAACATGATTCATTTGGACAAAAGTAAGAAAAACTGATAAAATGGCTGATAAATATAATTTCATGTAAAACTTCCAATCAAGTTGAAGACTTGAGTTTTTAAAGTTTTTGTGCATGAGGATTCCCTTTTCTCCGCTTCCTTGCCAGTGCTTATCTTTTGTCTTTTTAACAACAGCCATTCTGACAGGTGTGAGGTCATATCTCATCGTAGTTTTGATTTGTATTTCCCTGATGGTTAGTGATGGTGAGCATCTTTCCATATGCCCATTGGCCATCTATATGTCTTCTTTGGTAAGATGTCTGTTCAGGTCCTCTTCCCATTTTTTAACTGGATTATTGGTTTTTTTGGTGTTGAGTTTGTATGAATTCTCTATTTTGAATGTTAACTCTTTGTTAGGTATATAATTTGTGAATATGTTCTCCCATTCACTAGGTTGCCTTTTCATTTTGTTGATGGTTTCCTATAGTCCCAATTGCTTATTTTTGCTCTTGTTTCCTTTGCCAGGGGAGACATATCTAGAAAAAAAAGTTGCTTCACAGTTGAATTCTACCAAATATTTAAAGAGGGTTAATACCTATATTTCTCAAACTCTTCCAAAAAAATTAAAAAGGAGGGAAAGCTTACAAACACATTTTACATGGCCAGCACTAACCTGATACCAAAATCAGACAAAAATGCAACAAAAAAAGAAAATTACAGGTCAATATGTTTGATTAATATAGATGAGACAGTCCTCAACAAAATATTAGCAAACCAGATCCATGCTGAAAAAAAAACTGAAAAAGATAAAAATAAATGGAAAGATATTAAAGCATCATATGCCACAATCACTGGGATTTTATTCTAGGGATGCAAAGATGGTTCAACATCTGCAAGTCAATCAACATAATACATCACATTAACAAAATAAAAGATAAAATAATATAACCATCTCAATAGATCCAGATAAAGCACTTGAAAAAATGCAACATTCAGTCATGATGAAAATTCCCAACAAAGTGGGTATAGAGGGAATATACCTCAACATAATAAAGGTCATATATTAACATCATACTCAACTTTGAAAGACCTGTACACTGATGAATAAACTGAAAAAGACACAAATAAATGGAAAGATATTCTGTGCTCATGGATTGGAAGAATTAACATTGTTAAAATGTCCATATTACCTAAGCCATGTAATATCTATCAAAATTTCAATAGCATACTTCACAGAACTAGAACAAATCTAAAATTTTCATGGAACTACAAAAGATCCTGAGTAGTCAAACCAATCTTGAGAAAGAAAAAGAAAGCTAAAGGCATCACTCTTCCTGATTTCAAACTATACTGCCAAGCGTTAGTAATTGATGTAAAATCAGACACACAGATCAATGGAACAGAATTCAGAGCCCGGAAGCAAATTTATAGATACAAAGAACAGACTAGTGGTTACCAAGAAGGGAAGGAGGTCAACTGTATGGTGCTGAATGGTAACGGGATTTGTGGGGGTGATCACTTTGTAGTGGATACAGATGTCAAATCATAAAACTCTACACTTGAAACCTATATATTAAAAACAGGAACAACAAAATGAACTTTATATTTCTGAGATAAATCCCATCTGATAATGTATAATCCTTTTTGTATCATAATTGATTTGGTTTGCTAGTATTTTCTTACGAATTTGTGCAAATATTCATAATGGGTATTGATCTGTAGCTTTTCTTTATTGTTATGTTATTGTCTGGTTTTGGAATCCAGGTAGTACTGGTCTAACAGAATGCATGTTAACTGAGTTTTAAACACTGCTGTTCTCTCTCTCTCTCTCTCTTTCTCAGTTTATTTATCAAGTCACTGCCAAGTGTTTTCACTTTCTTGAAAAGTCTATATAACTATAGGTATTCTGACTTGGGTCAACAATGATTGATTAAACATTATCCACTTAATAAATATTTACAATGAAATCATTTTTTTTAGAAGTGTTTGTCAGTGTATTCTGGTTTCAGTCCAAAATGGTTGTGATTTAATTTTGTTTAGCATTCCTAGAATACCCAGACACCGTGTAGGGACTGGGATGGCTACTATGGGTAAGATCATCGCTATGACAATCCCTGAGTCTACTTGGAGACACAGACCAACACACATCCAGTGTGCTGAGATCTGTGATAGGAGAAGTCAGCAGTCAACAGTGTTGTGGAAGTACTTCAGAGAAGGACCCATGTCTGACCAGAAGAGAAAAGGTTAGAAAGTGATCATCAGAAGAGAGTAGAAATTGAACGGAAGAGGTGAGGGTATCTGTAGATACTGAGGAGGCCATGGATCAGGTGGACATGAGGCTGAGAACAGACGGATTCTGTGAAAGGTTACCTACCGAACCAGGGATCCTAAGCCTCTTTCCAGAATTGATTCCCAGAATGAATCTGGGCATCAAGATGTATTTTTCCCCAGACAGAGAGTGAAATAGTCTTCTCTGGAGAAACTGAACCCAACCTACAAAAAAAAGACAAAAAAAAAGACAAAGGCTGAAAAGACTAACTTGCTGCCTGATTATCTAAAATGGTTTCACAGTCATACTTGCAAATGGTTTCCCTCAGGCACTTGGAACTTTCAAAGTACATTTAAAGCTATTAGGCACTTGATTAAATAGCTCCTCCTCTCTCCTGGGATTCAGTTCTCAATCTTAGCAGGGCAATCTTGCTCCTTTTTCCAACCACAGATCATTTTCCCTTGATAAGGAAGTATGAGAGCTGAGTAGTTCCAACTGCTACTCTATATGCTAACAGAGCATCATCTACTGGTGAGCAGTAACCAATGTCCTGTTCTTACCTCTTACTCTCTACTTCTTCTATTACTAGCAGATGAATTATTTTGTAGCAAAAGAAGCTCACTGAGTCTTCATGGTGTACAAGAAGGCTCATTCAGATCTCCCAAAAGGTTAAACAGAATTTAAAATTTTCTTTATAAGGTGGACACAGTCTTTTGTCAAGCTCAACAGACATGCATGCCCTCTAAACATATCAAGCTGCATACTCCGTAAGAATCTACAGCAACGAAGTCAAACTCTAAGCTGCCAAAGCATTAAAGTGCAGCCAGACTTCAACTGACCCAGGCAGCCCCGATGCAGAGGTTCACTTTTGGCATGTGCTTCAAGGGGAGTCCCCTTTGGCCTCTGCTCTCCCTACCATTTGCCATTATTGCTTAAGACTTTCTCAACTGATCGTTAAAATGGCAGCACGATTGCCAAATCCTACATTAAGATGCTGTTATGTGCTCTCCTCTTTTTTTAATTGATCGATATTTCTTGAACTCCTGTTACATAGGAGGCATCATCACATCAGATGTACAAAGGATATGAGGGAAAAATACAAGAATAGGAAAGAAAATCCCAGCTCTACAGGCAGTTTAGCCGCTCATGACCTGCATGCCTTTGACCATATTGATAACCCTCACTGGGCCTCTGTTTCAGGGTGAGAGGTTAGCATGAGCAAAGGTACAGAAGTACATAATGCAAAATAGGTAACTTTGGCTAAAATGAGGTAGCAACACATAGTAGCCTGTGCTAAGGAGTGATAGAGAACCCACAGTGGGAAGAGCGGGGAGGCTGCTGTCACCTGAAGTGGGAACAAGACCTTATAGGAATAAGAAGGTGGGGACAGTGGGGTGAGGCTTGAGCCGGGTCCGGAACGAATAGCTAAGATTTACTGCACACAGCAGCACATACTTCACATGCAGGAACCTACTTAATCCTCGCAAAACTCCTACGAGTTACTATTATCCCCATTTCATAGACGAGGAAATGGGTTTAGAGGAAGAGGAGGGGAAAAGCAAAGGAGCGAGACCTGCTGGTAGGACATCTGTGGCTTCACCTCTCCCGTTTCTGCCCCTGCAGTGCTGCTTTCAGTCCATGAGCGAGCAGCTCCTGTTTACTATCCTGTGCTCCTCTTATCTCAGCAGCCCTTTCCTTCCCATACACAGTGAGCATGGATCTGCCCCAAGTTCTGCTTATTTTCCTAGTAGGTTTAAGGTAATTTCATTTGTTGCATCTTAGCCTCCCACATCCCCTTCCTTTCGTCATGTGGACTTCAATGGTGCCCTAAAGACATTTCAAATGGTCCTCCAGTGATTTTATGGAAGAATGTCAGCATTTGACAGGCCCCTGCCATTCACGTGATCAATGGCGTGTCACTCTTCCGAATATTGGCAGAGAGGATCATCTTTTGAAAGAGTGGGTTAGGAGTTAAATCCTCGGGGATGAACATACAACCCTCTGACCCCTTGCTCATGAATGGTTTTAGTCTTTCTCCAGCTGGGGGGATATGGGACTTGAACATGGATTTAACAACCGTAGGCTTGATGTAAGAGCATACGAACTGGGAGATGCGGGACAGGGGAAGTCTCGTGACATACTGCAAACCCAGACTTCTTTAAAGTTCTGAAGGTCTTTCACCAGAATATGTAGAAGAGTAAAATACTAGTTCATTGTGACAACACAGATGTAACCCTAACATTCATTTTAGCTCGATATTAACCTTAAGCTTTCAAATTACCACTTCATTACCACTACCATTACTTTTGATAAAATCCAAAACAGATAACCCAAGAAGCAGAAGATTTTACTATTTTCTAGTGTAGGAGAGCTATGTATTGTATTTGTACTCTAGTCCTCATTATTTGTTTCATTTTTGTCTCACTGTCAAATGCTAACAGGGAAGCGTTTGATCCAGGGAATTTTAAGAGGTCTGGCCAGTAAATCACATTAAAATGTATTTGTATGAAAGTGTTGTGTATGAGCCTTGCTTTCTGGGAAGCTACTGGTTTAGAACTTTCTTCTCAAAAGACTGTACATAATGACAAGGGAAATTTTTGGAGACCCATCCCCTGAGATGTTTACAGAAGATGCAAGTCTCCAGTGCAGTGAACGTATTAGGCGCGAGCACGGCTTCTGAAGTCAAAAGGCTAGCCCTGTGATCTTGAGTCACTTTACCTCTCCGACAATGCCCTCATATAGAAATGGAGAGAATGGCATTTGCCTCAGAGACTTAAATGAGATCATGCATTAAAAGCTCATGGCAGGGGCGCCTGGGTGGGTCAGTCGGTTGAGCATCCAACTTCGGCTCAGATCATGATCTCATGGTTCGTGGGTTTGAGCCTCGCATCGGGCTCTGTACTGACAGCTCAGAGCCTGGAGCCTGTTTCGGATTCTGTGTCTCCCTCTCTCTCTGTCCCTCCTCCACTCGTGCCCTGTCTCTTTCTGTCTCAAAAATAAATAAACTATTAAAAAAAAAAAAATAAAAGCTCATGGCAGAAGTCAGGGTATACAGTAAGTGCTCAGAAAATTAACTAGAATGAATGAGGTGAACCGAGTTGTTTCGCACCATTTCCAACAGTAGATGTCACCCTCCCCCCACCTACTGAGTCACCCTTTACTAATCCAGATGTCTGTGTTCCGTGAATATATGGGAACAAAAGGTAGGGAATAAAAATTCCTACAGATAGCCAATCAGCACGATATTTAAAGACAGCCCCAAAATTGCTGTTTGAGAATTAAGAGCTAACATTTTAAACCCACACCTGCACAGGAAGGGGAAAGGATATAAAGAATGAAAAGGGTCATATGGACTAGGTACAAATGAGAAAACATGGTCTAGCAGAATATTCTCAGTTCAACTTTCTGAATCCTTGTTTGAATCCCCTTACTGTACGTTTTCAAAAGAAGGAAAAGAAACCAGAAAATGGCTCCATATTATGAATAACAATTTGGTACAATTTTGTAGATTTATCAACTTTTTTGAGTTGGAATCTAGGTATCAGATTAAATCAGCTCTATCAGAGATCAGCTCTATTCTTCCACCTGCACAGAAAACATACATCTTCAAAGCAGAGAAAAGAGTTGTCTCAATATCCTCCACCTTATTAACTCAATGGAATTGCCCACAACCATAGCCTTATAAATACATGTTGAAACTGCCAAAAAAGTTCAGCAAATGAAGCACTTAAAAAAGTAGAATTATTCCTTTTATTACAAAACTTAATAATTTAACGATTTCTGTATTTTTCCTTATAAGAATAAAAAATGACAGCTGATGCTTAAAATTGGAAACCAGATAATCAGACAAAAAAAAATCACATTTATTTCAATAGTTCAAAGTGCAAATACAGCAAGTCAGTCCACAATGTTTCAAGATACAGTTACTTGATTTACAAAAACGAGAGGGTGAACAGGAGAAATAAAGCTCAATTGTTTTAAAAATTCAAGTGACCCAAAAACCTTTATACTAAAATATTCCAATTACAACAATTCAGAAATGCCTTCATTTATGGATACCAGTAGTATTCTGCAATCCAAAAGGACTTCTCAAAGAGACAGAATCTCCCCAAGCCAGTCAGCATAGGGCGAGGCCAGTGGAAGTGCGGGTTCTTCCTGGTTCGTTCGGCAGCCTCACTCACACTGTCAGTTGATGTGGTCCAACCCATGATACTTTGATGTTTAGGCAAATTCTAAAAAATGTGTGAAGTTCAATATGAGGCCAACACCCTGCTAAGAGTTTCTGAAATGGCCACCACAGATTTAAAAGATTTTAAAGACCAATTTCCACTTTAGGACTATGAGGTGTTATTGGGGGAAAGACATAGATTATTAATACTTCTCCCATTACTTCAAACCTTTCCATAAGGTTAGCAACGGGGCCTTTGAAACTTCCTCATGAAAATTGTCTTTCAGTACCTATTTACTTATTTCCACACATACAGAGCTTTTATGTAGAGTAGAAAAAGTTCCCAGTAGGAAGACAAAGGTCGTTAATGTTCCTTGTATCACCTGGCAGCCAAGACGCATGTTTATTTCTGCTCCGCAGAAGCAATGTTAGCTACTCGCTTCAATTAGGGAAAGTGTATCTTCAGGAAGGTTTAGATGAGCTATTTATTTACTCAGTCTTTTTCGGAGCCTTCTTCATCTTTTCAGTGTAGGCAATAAATTGAGAGTCTGTTCCAAAAATCCTATCCCACCATGTAAATGTTGAAGCGTAGTTTCCGATGAAGTTCATGTGGTGGAAATCATGGTGCCGAGAGCCCGCATAGAAAGGGATGAGATGTAAAGGGTTGAGAGGAATGTCATAACCACTGAAATAAAGATGGTAAAGATTATGAAGGAAATAAATACCCGTCAAATAACGGACATTTTCATTGAGTCATCTGCCTGTTAACTGGTTCAAGTAACATTCCAGGTCACCTAAGTCACTTTATTTCTGACAGGTTTATAAAAGACAAAAACTCACAGAAAAAGGGTACATATTCTATAAACTATTTTAAGAAATTAAAAACCTTGATAGATCTTTATATCAAGATAGAGGGATTATAGTAATCAATCTTTAGACACAGACTTTTAAGAATTAGTTTTCTTTTCATTTTAGAGGAGCTTTTTCACCACCATTTGTAATGCCCATAAAAGTATGTGTCCTTTAGGAAAAGTTAAAGGAGAGGAGTTACTGGGGACTCCTGGGTGGCTCAGTTGGTTAACTGTCTGACTTTTGATTTCGGCTCAGGTCATGATCTCATGCTTCATGAGATGGAGCCCCACATTGGGCTCTGCGCTGACGGCACGGAGCCTGCTTGGAATTCTCTCTCTCAAAATAAAAAAATTAAAATATTCTAAAAAGACAAAACATATGTAACAAACAAGACTAACATGACCCAAGAGGTTATGAGACATATAACCTAACAAAAATGGATATAAAAGGGTTGCTCAAAGACGACAGAACACATTGGTCAGTGAGCACACCCAGATGCACAGCCTCTCAAGTCCCCGAAGAAATGCAGATCACAACACTGAAAACCCTCCTGTTCTCTTAAGAACACAGAGTAAAGAGACTGCATCTACTCAGCTTGGTGGTGCTGTGCAAGGGCAATCATTCTCCTATATGCTTCTCCTGGGAAGGTAAGAGGGGCCCTTCTGGAAGGCAGTTTGGCAGTATCAAAGTCTTATTTCACTTGACCAAGTAATACATGAGTGTATTCCACCTGTAAAAATGACAACTGCCAGACAGGAATATACAGAATACTGTTTGTCCGATGATTATGTTCTCTTGTTTTAAGTAAAAATAACAAAACTAATTTGTCCTACTAGTCTGCTTAGAGAGATAATCTCATGACCATGAAAACAAAGATATATTTTATGATACCTTATATCTGAATAGAAACCGTAGCTTACCTATGGACATCAATAGTTTCCAACAAACGGAAGGTCACCCATGCCCAAAGAAAAAAGACATGATCACATAAAAGCATGATTCCAATAAAAAATCCAGCTCCGAGAATCAGAGTTTCCAAGGGATGTGCATATTCAGCTTCCATTCCAAATGGAGCCTAAAATAAGTAGATAAAAATGACAGTGTGTTGTGACTGTTAATTTTCTGTGTCAGCTTAGCTAGGCCACAGTGCGCAATGGTCTGATTGGTCAAATACCAGTCTGGACACGATTGTGAAAGTACTTTTTTGATGTGCCTAACATCAAAAGAAGAAAGAATCCTGAAGACTCAATAGAGAAACTCGGCTCAAATTTCCAGCCTGTGGTCTGTCCTACAAATGTCAGACTTGCCAGGCCCCACAGTCACATGAGCCAATTTCCTAAAATCAGTCTGTGTGTGTGTGTCTCCTACTGATTTGGTTTCTCTGGAGAACCATGACTAATACATATACTCTAATTTATTTATACATACAGCTTTATAAAATTATATTGTTTCTTTATGTAATGACAATAAATCTAGCCAAGATACATAAACAATAACAGTCATTCTCAGCAAAAACATCTTTTTGTGGGGGCGCCTGGGTGGCTCAGTCGGTTAAATGTCCAACTCTTGATTTCAGCTCAGGTCATGATTTCACAGTTCGTAAGTTTGAGTCACGCACTGGGCTCTGTGCTGACAGTGTGTAGCCTGCTTGGGATTCTCTTTCCCGTTCTCTCTGCCCCTCCCCTGCTTGATTGTGCTCACACATTTACTCTCTCTCTCTCTCTGTCTCAAAAATAAATAAAGCAAACATCTTTTTGTTTCTTCCAAACATCAAAAGGTCTAAAGATATTCTTAATAAAATCTTAGTAACTGCCTTTAATAGTTTTAGATAAAAACATTAAACAACTTAAACTCTAACTATGGTTTATGCATTTGAATTTGTTCTGCCCAGAAAGGGACACTTGATTTATTATACCCTGGAATCAGGATTGAGGCGGAACACATTGACATAACCAGTCTGATAAAGGTACATGAAAGCAGTTCTGATCAAATCAGTTTTTGTGGGGGTCAGAATGAGGTGGAAATGTGTTAATCAAATAAGTCAGTAATCGTTTTAGAAGTTTAAAGAGGCAGGTTCATTGTTTTCGGATCCAGTTTAAATGACCTTAACATCATTGTGGCCTCTTATTAATTTGCCATGTACAAACTGTGACACATAGTGCTCTGGCCTCAAAGATGAGAGACTGAACTATTCATATAACATTTTTCTTGAAGTTATGGAACTGGTTGTATGTGTATGTGTGAGTGTGTATGTTTTATGGTCTTAACATGTTCATGCCAAAGAAAAAGAAATAAAAACATCACTGACAATTTTTTAAAAGCTCAGAAGATTTAAAACAAAAGTATTAAAAATAATTCTAACATACCTGAAACTCATGATGAATTTTATGAATATATTTGTATATTCTTTTGTGATGTAAGAGCCTGTGCAAAAAATAGTGCCAGGTATCTTCAATCACTGCACAGCCTAAGCATTTTATCAACAGTGTATACCTTTAAGATGAAAATACTGTAATGAGTATAAAATAATTTACTTAAACAAGGAGTATAAAATAACTTACTTTTATGTGAGATCACTGCTTGAGGAATTACATGAAACCAAATACCCACTAACTACCTCCCTTCCTATGGACACACTGATCAACAAACAAATTGCTATGACAACGTGGCTCTATAATACCATCTGAGAAGGGGTAAAGAGATTGACCACTGTAGTAATTCTAATTCACTTTTTAAAAATGCACATGTATAGGGGCGTCTGGCTGGTTCAGCAGGTAGAATGTGTGACTCTTGATCTCAGGGTTTTGAGTCTGAGCCTCACACTGAGCGTGGAGGCTACTTAAAAAAAAAAAAACAAAAATAAAAACTGAGATAAATTTCACATGTATAAAATCAGAGTTAAACAAAATCCAAAACTTCTAGGAAAGGAGTAATGCTGATGAAGGGCTTGAACTGAGATTATAGTTAAAATCATCATTTTCCACCAAAGAGAGGGACAGAAGTGCAATGGGCAAAAAAAAACTTATATACAAATGAACACACAGACAACAACTCTTTTATATGTTAAACATACATTACAAAGAAAAAGGGTACACCTATATACTGGTATATCTGTATTTGAGTACATCAGGAACAAACATTTGAACACAAATGTTATTTGATCACAAATACTTATGCTCAGATTATATACATGGGTCTATATGGACACAACTTTTATAACTCTCACAATTACTCTTTTCTTTTTATTCATTTTAGACTTAAAATGTAATAGTTTTTCTTGGCTGAAGCATATGGATCTGTATACAATCATATAAAGGGCACTACTGAAACTTCTGATAAAAGAAATCACTTTCCAAAAAAATATTATATTAAAATATAGAAAGACAAAAAAATGGGAACATTTGAAGTTTCTACTAATGGTTTATTTTTCTACACTTACTCCTACAGTTTAGAACCAACATTAACCAAATGAAAGAAAAAGGTCAATATTGAGGATATTTTAACTAGATAATAAACCATGACTTGAGTATCAAAATTAAATCTTTATCTACATACCATCTCGGCATTCTTTCCCAGTCATAAGGAATATTAAAATACTCTGTAAAATAGTAAGTCCCACAAATCAAAGGAAGCTGGATACAAAAGTGATTAAAGAGAAGTACTTTAAAACATTTCCACTGGTTTTCCCATGTTTCTGGTTTATCCTAGGGAGAAAAATCACAATATTTAGTATTGTGGATCAGTAACTTGACCTGAAAATCAGAGTGAATTCTAATTATTTCTGTAATGTTTCTATGTGACCGTAATTCTACGTTATTTAATTAATCTTATTATATTACAGTGACTATGTTATAATAAGCAAGGGCCAGGAATCACAGCACCCTCCCCTCTGAATTCTTGATAACTACCATCACGGGTTTAAATAGGTGAAGAAACCGTTCCCAGGCAAACCCAGGCATAAAGGTCACAAACAAACTGAAAAAAACCCCACAGCGTGTTGTTTGCACTCCTCGGTCTCTGCTGCCCCCCAAGCCCTCACTTCTGTCAGCAGGAATTTCAGAGAAGGAATGTGTTATGCTGACATTACAGGCAGGTCCTCCCCAGCTGCTGTAAAGACCGCACTGGAAGCCCGGACGACAGAGGTGAAGTGATACCTCCAGTCATTCAGCGGGACTCAGAAATAAGTGTATTCCCAGAAATACACGGATTTTTGTCATATCCAATGACAGATTTGTAACTCTCTGAGCTGGAAACACTTCAGAAATGAGTCCAGTGGTTCCCAAAGAATGGAGAGCTACTGCCCACAGATGATGACATTCAGAGATGAAACCAAAACGAGAAAAGTGAGATCGATGTAGCAACAATGTTCAAAAAAACCTCATCAGGATATCGACTTGCTTAGCAAGATATATTTTTTAAAAATCTAAATTTATTGATTTAAAGGGCTGCAGTTAGATAAGAAAAGGTGCTTCTGGTTTCACAAAAAGATGGTGATAATATATATTAGGTTTTGCTTTGTTTTGAATATCCTTACTGAAAAATCCAGACAACTGCCAGCCCAACGTTAACTAAACCATAATACCCCATGTATGGAAACTACTGGTCAGCAACAGAAGCCCAAAGAGGTCAGCTCCTTCGCCCGGGATCACATGGGCAGTGACACGAACCAGGACTTCCTAAAATCTAGGTCTCCAGTTCTGGTCTTTAAGTTCTTTTTTGTTGTTCTTAAAATTCTTTGTCTTCCCTAACAAAAAAGAAAAAGCATTCAACTGATAACCAATCTAGAGTCAGCCTCCAATCTCAGGGCCACCTTCACTAGCTAACTAAGTCTGAGATGCTCACAACTCCATTTCCTCAACAATAAAATGAAGGGATTAGACAAGATCATTATCAATTGGCTAACTCTACTCTGAGATTATCTGACCTCACTACTCCAAACCTCCAGTCTGTGACTGGGGATAAAATAAATTAAAGAGCTTGGCTGGGGCAAATTTTCCCTACAAAAATTCTGCTTAACAGACTTTAAATATCCTAGCTTGAATCTGATGCCCTAATTTAACTGCAGAAATTAACACACAAATCAGCCAACTAGAAAATCACTTGGTTCAAGTGTACCTAAATTAGTTTAAAAGATAATGAACAATGAATGGGGCACCTGGGTAGTTCAAGGGGTAGCCTGCTTAGAGTTCTCTCTCTCCTCTTTCTGGCCTTCCCCTTACTCGCTCGCTCTCAAAATAAATAAATAAATATTTAAAAAAAAAAAAAAAAAGGATAGTGAACAATCGAAAACTCCCACCTAGTGGAACACATCAGAGTTTACCATCTTACAGTTTCTAACTGTATCATAATATGAAGGAATGCCATTAGTAGGACAATTGAATGTTTTTAGTATATACATCCCTGAGGAAAATGGCTAGAGAACTAAGAAGCTGTGGGGTTTTCTGTAAACCCCCCTCTCACTGGCAAGCACGCACACTGACCGTCCCATGGTCTGTGCTGTTTGAAAGCTGCTCTCCTCACTGCTGGCAGCTTCTCTTGGTGCCCTCCAGTGTTTCAGGGCCTCTGCCTTCACAACGCATAAACCTGTAATTAACTGCACTGATTCTGTTGCTTGGTTTTAAACCCTCTTATTTTGTGCAAACTTGCACTGATTTACCATCACAGGTCATTTTAGTATCAAACAGGCTCAAAGCAGGGATTTTAATGGTTGTGAAACTCAAAGGAAGACAAGACAGCGTGAGGCCATAGCACCCGGCCTTTCCATTTGTTTGTAAGTCCACCTGTAACCAGCTAGACAATTCCTGGTACTGTCTTTTGCCACCTTATATTTTAACGTCATTCATAAAACAATGACTGAAAAAGGTCTTCCTCTCTCTCCAAGAGTGACCACCTCTGACCAGTGACTCAACTGTGGAGGGCAGAAGGACAGGGACACTTTGGCCTGGCCAGACATACCACGAATCAGCCCTCTAAACACATCAAGGGGTGACACACTTTGGTCAGAATCACCCCAAACATGACATCCAAACTGAACTCTGCCTTTCAAAGCGGGCCCTGTTATAAAAAGCATTTTGGAACGTGCGTCCTTAATTTTGGGTAAGAGGATACTCCCCTTTGGGCACGCCCCTTTTTACTTTCTCTCTCTTCTCTGGGTTCTTCCCTCCTTTGGCTTAGAGTCTAGTGGCCTGAGCACTGAAACCGAAACTCACCAGGAGAGGCACCAGGGCTAACAGCCCGATGGGCGAGAACGTGCCCCCTGCCTGCCACCTGACAGGGCCTTGGTGAGCGCAAATTAGTCTCCACAGAGGAGCACTCTCAGAGGTTCCACCAAGACCACGTGTCCGTGAGTCTGAGTTTGGCGTGACTTTTTAGAAAAGTACACAGCAAGCATTAGAAACCATCGCGGGTTTGTCAAGTGCTGACTAAACGTCTCTAATAAGCTGGTCCAGATTCTTTGCTGGGACCCCTGCCGCACTCTAGGTGGCAGAGCTCACCATTTTCCCTGCGATTAAAACTGAGAAGAGCCACTGTGTGTATCTCAACACTCTGTCGTGCACGGTGGGGTCGCAAGAAGTTTAGTGCGCTGAAACAAATACCTAGAGACTAGGAGCCTCAGGACTTCCTCATTTGGGATGACATGAATGCCGTCCAACCACCACCGTATTATTTAAGGAAAAAACAAAACTTTTAATAACCCCAATCAAGATCATAGAACATTAACATACACTTAGCAGCTGAGACATCAGGGGTAGGAGTGAATTGCAAATTATCTACAAATTCCCATAACCTTCCTTTCTGGCTAGTTTAAAGACTAAAATTTCTAAGCCCAAATTAGACAAATGTCACACCTAACGGAAGCACAATTTAACAAATTATTCTTGAAACAGTAGCAATAATGATCTAGGTCTGTACTATCCAATGTGGTAGAACTAGAAATGTGCGGCTATTGAACATTTTAAATACGGTTAGTCTAAACTGAGATGGGCTAAAATTAATATAAAAATACACAGCCAATTTCAGTCTTATTGTGAGAATAAGAACATAAACTATCTCATTAACTACTTTTATTTTCTAATTACTTGTTAAAATGATAATAGTTTAGATTTATTGTGTTAAAGGAAGTACAATACTAAAGTTAATTTCCTTATTTCTTTATACCTTTTTATGTATTTTATCGGAAAATATAAAATTATGTATGTTCCTTCACTGAATTTCCATTGGGCAGCTCTGACCTAGAGTCTCTCAAAACAAAGTGAGGTTTACTTTTAAAATATTCAACATAAATGATAACATTCCACTGCAAGTCCATCACACTCACCTTCTGAATTTTGTACTTTTTCATATAAGGTATAAATTGAAACAAAAATCCAGGCAAACAGAACAAGAAATAAAGGGCCTCATGAACTATCAAGGATCCCCATGTTGCAATCTGGAACTTTGTATAATTATTCAACATATAGTTCCAAGCATTTTTAAATGGTTCCTGTAGAGGGTTCTCAGGTAAAAGTGAATCTACGTACTCCACGGTCAAGAACGCGGAACTGAAGATGCTGACACTTTCATTGGTTGCCATTTTTCAAATCTCTGCAGAAAGAAGTCTGTAAAAATAAATACATAAATTAAGAAATAAACCAAACAGTGGGGCGCCTGGGTGGCTTAGTCGGTTAAGCATCCGACTTTCGCTTAGGTCATGATCTCGCGGTTCGTGGGTTCGAGCCCCGCGTCGGGCTCTGTGCTGACTGCCAGCTCGGAGCCTGGAGCCAATTTCAGAGTCAGTGTCTCCCTCTCTCTCTGACCCTCCCCTGCTCATGTGTTTCTCTCTCTCTCTCACTCCTAGAAATAAAAATATTTAAAAAAAAAAAAAAAAGAAAGAAAGAAACCAAACAGTGAAACTCCAGCAAAATAAGCCTTTTAAGATTCATCTTCTGATAATTTTAAAAACAACAAATGTTAAAGAAGTACCATTCCTCAGATCCTAAACGTGGGGTTAAAAAGTCAGCTACTGGATCACCATGTCCATTTGTAGACACTGATTTAAAAGCCGCATGTTAATTTTCAAGAGCAGGATCAAAAATACCAGTGGACAAAGAGTTTCAAAGTATCTTTATAGAGACTTTGCAGTGTGGTCTCCTCCGAAAATCTTGTAATTTCAATGTGCAATAACGGAGTTTTGAGTGTCACTTAAAAGCAAGAAAACCCTATAAAGAAAACATCTGCCAAATAAGACCACATAAAAATTAAATACTTCTGACTGGGGGATAAATAATTATAAGTAAAGCCAAAGATCAAATGACAAACTGGAAAAAAATATTTCCAATACTCATGACAAAAGGCTACCAAGTGTGCTTTAGAAAAAGGCTAAAAACACAACAGAAAGATGACAAAGGCCATTCCCAAGGGGTTCATGGAAAAATAAATAGAATACAAATGTTCACTAAACAAATATGCAGCTTGGTTCGACTTAAAGAACTACACCCTAAACCAAAAAACCTTCAAAAGTTCCAATGTGCTCAGGACGAAATATTAGTAACGTTAACACTTTGGGGAAACAGGTATCATTATACATTGCTGATGGAAAGATTAGTATGTCTTTGAAGAAAAATTAACAATACTGTCACAACTCAAATATACCCTTTGACCCAGCAATTTTCTCACTCAGGTATACAGTGACACTCACACAAAGACGGAAGGAAGCTTTGCTTAATAGCAGCAAAACCGAAGAAAAAAGAAAAACAACATAAATAAGTCCATCAACAAGAAAGGAGTTAAATAAATCCTAAGTCCTTTCACAGGCAATTATACAGCCACTTAAAAGAACAGGGAACATGTGTATGTTCTACATAGAAAGATGTCTAAGGTACAATGCTGAAGGAAACAGCAAGTTGTAGAGTAATACCCAAAACAAGAGGCCCCCCCCCGCCTTTGTGTTTCTGTGAAAAGGTTATGCATTTATCTGTGCGCACTCACACACGCGCGCACACACACACAGAATGTATGGAAGGGTATCCAGGGAACGACTTAGAGTGGTGACCCTTAGGGGAAGAGATTGAGAGGTAAGAGATGTACAGTCTTGTCCACGTGCACACATAGGTGGGGGGGGCGGTGAGGGAGGAGAGGAGAAAAATTCTACCTTCCATTTTATACCTTCTTACAATTATACTTTTCTCATGAATCTACTTTACCTATATAATAAATAAGCATAATGGGTCACCAAATCAAAAAAGAAACACCTATAAAGAATGTCACTTTCCTAAAAACGTTCACTGTTGTTTCTAACTTGCAAATTATGATGGATAACTTAAAAAACAAATTATTTTAAGCCTCTAGAAGCACTTTTTTTTTTTTAATATTTATTTTTTAGAGAGAGACAGAGTATGAGCAGAGGAGGGGCAGACAGAGAGGGAGACACAGAATCCCAAGCAGGCTCCAGGCTCTGAGCTGTCAGCACAGAGCCCGATGCGGGAGCTCAAACCCATGAGTGAGATCATGACCAGAGCCGAGGTCAGATGCTTAACCGACTGAGCCACCCAGGTGCCCTAGAAGCACTCTTAATAGTGCTTAAAATGCCCCACTTCCAATGCTGACCTCTCACCGTTCCTCACAGAGGGTACTGGGAAGTTCAACCAACTTCCTCAGGTCTCTTAATTCACTCTGTATCCTTAGTTCTCTCGTCATACTCGTTCTCAAATGGCTTATACTATGGGACTACTACAGTCCAACCTCAACATTTCTCTTTTCTCACTCACCCTCTCTGAGAGTGACTGGTGTTATGTTCTTATCTTACCTTAAGAACTTGTCTGTCACTTATCCTTTCTGATCTTTCACCTTTCTCTCTTCACTGAGGCCATTCCCTCAAGTTTAGAAAACATACTCCTACGTTTTCACACTTGTACTTTCACAAGAAGTCTCCTAACCTGTATCTCTGCCTTCTCCAAGCCAGTGTCCCACTTCCCTTCTTCTCTGAACCAACCTCTTTTTCCTCTAGGGAGAAATTAACAAAAAGCCTTTCCCTGCTTTGTTCTCACCCACACCACTCACTCAACCACTTGCAATCTAGCTCCACTCAGTTTCCTAACTCACAAGATAAAAGTCATTCCAATCCTCATTTTTCACCAGCAAATTATATAACTTCTCTGAACCTCAGTTTTATCATCTGCAAAATGTACAGAATAGTAACTAGACCGTGGGGATCTTTTCACAATGTATGTGTGTGTGTATATATATACACACACACATACGTATATAGATATTGCACTACAATGTACACTTTAAAGCTGAAAAAAGAAAAAGCAATAGTTTTAATGAGTCCAAGACATACGGCATATGAAGTACTTAACTTAGGACCTGACACACAGTAGCTTTAAGAAGCTAACAATAATTGGGCACTTCCTATATGCCAGGAACTGTGTTCTAAGAGTGTTCCATGCTGTCTCTATATTAAAGACTTTGGTCCTTCACAGAGCAGGTAATTTTATTATCTCCATTTTATAAATGAAAAACTGAGGTTTAGAAAGAGTAAGCAACTTTCTTAACCCTAGTTACAAACATACTAACTGGGGGAGACTATGCACTCATCCACTATGCTCCACTGTAAGTATCAATAATAAAGCACACGATAAAATTATAGCAAGAACGAAATAATTCCCATAGTTTCCCCAGGTCTCCTTACAGACTATTCTGTAGAGGCTGTCTTTGTTTTCACATTTCCCATTTATTCTTCTCTAGCGATTATAATCCGCTTTCTATTGTCATCACCGTGCTGCATTTACCCTTATCAACACCATCACTGAGGACCTCCTAGCTGCCAGATCCAAGAAACATTCTTTACAGTGTGTCTTAGCTGACCAATCTGGAAGAGCTGATATGTCTGTCCTTAAAAGACATTGGGATTCACATGTATTCGCTCAGATTTTATTTGTGCTACTATGTGCGGCCACTGTGCTGGCTGCTGCCCTCACCCTTGACTTCCACGTGTAAAATCTAATGAGGAATAGAAAGAAGCAGTGAGACTATCATAAAATTATGTGATAAGAACAATAAATGGGGTGGAAATAGTGTTAGAACAGAGGACCAGGAAAGAGTTCTTAAAGATGCCACCTAAATTGAGACCCAGAGCATAAGAGGGAGGGAACCAGATTAAAAAAGAATAAAGTGGGTGGGTGGGAAGAACTGGTGATGTTTTGAGTAGAGGGCACATCAGCTCCAAAGACTCAACCAGGAGACAAGAAAGAATACAGCACTTTGTGATTTAGAATATCTATGCCACAGCTTTGGAGAAAGGAAGACTTGAGAATTGAGGCTAGTTTCTCAGTAATGCTTTCCTTACTACTTTCTAACTATTCCAGAGTACCTGGGGTGACCTAAACTATTTAAACAAGACACTGATACCAGGGCGCCTGGGTGGGTTAAGCATCTGACTTCAGCTCAGGTCATGATCTCACAGTTCGTGGGTTCAAGCCCCGTGTTGGGCTCTGTGCTGACAGCTCAGAGCCTGGAGCCTGCTTGGGATTCTGTGTCTCTGTCTCTCTCTGCCCCTCCCCTCCTCGCGCTCTCTCTCAAAAATAAACAAATATTTTTTAAAAAATTTCTTCTTAAATACGCTGATATCTATAGTGTTTCTATCCCTAGCCCTTTCTCTTAAACTCCAAGTTCTGATTATCTAAAACTACTGGCCATCTTCAATTACACAGTTCAGGGGGCCATCAAACTCAACATGCCCCAAATCGGCCAACTGCTCTCTGTAACCGTGCCCAAATATTCTGTCTTCTTTAACCACTAATTTGGTGAATTGTACCATCATCTACTTGGTCATCTCTGAAAGAATGTTCCCGGTCTCTCCTCTGCTGCCTAGGTCAAGCCTTCAAAACTGGCACCCAATTTAGAGAGACCTGGCGTAATTAACATTCAGGGGTTTACTCTCCCAACACAAGAAAGGAGAGTGGATACATACATCTTTGCCAAATGAACAAAACCAAACAACGCAAGAATTAAAGAGGAGAGGGGAGGGGAAACAGTGAGTTTTCCTTTCCTTTTCTTATCCTTAGACAACCTGATTGACCGGAAGCCTGCTTCGTCCTCAGGGAAAAAGAAAAAAAAAATCGTTACTGTGGATTCTCTGAGAAACTCTGCAGTCTGGCTGAGCACCGCGGGCCTGTGTCCGTCGTTGGGCCCATACACCTTAGCTGAGCCCGGACTGCAGCAAGCAGTTCCCTCATTGGCTGGAGTTGCCCAATCTCTAAGCTTGCCCTCCTTCCACACTGCCTTTAAGGTACAATGGCAGGATCGACCTACACAGCGGAGTCAACCCCCTTCTTTAAGAAAATGTCGAGGGACTGCATCCCTGAAAGATAAAAAACCAAGGCCCTGAGCGAAGCTTCACAGGCCCTGCCAGGCCTTCACTCTTCGCCTCTCATCTCCCACCTTCCCGCTGTATTCTCACACTTCGCGTGTAAGGGGCACAGCACTCCCTCGTCGGTAACGTCCCCCATCCAACTCCCATTCATTCTTCAGCGACCTCCTCTCAGACGCCCTTCCCAACCCCACTACCTCCACTGCACAGACGCAACAGATCTTATCTCCCCAGTAGTGCGTCTGCTTTTGTCAAACCTTCATCCCTCCCTCACCCTGTGAACTATCTCCCAACATATCCGGTCTTCGGAGGGCTGTAAAGTCTTAAAGGGCAAGAAACACGCCCCAGCCTAATTTCAGCATTTGAGATTTCACACAGTTTTCACCTGTTCCCCATGCCTTCCGTCCTCACAGCGGACACTGGCGCCCCGCGAGCGCGCATCCACGGCCGACCCCGTTCCCCTCAATACCACGGAGCGGCTGGCCGGAGCCCGCCCGCGCCCCCTTCCTGGCCCACCAGCCTTTCTGTCAGCCCCCTCACCTGGACGACGGCGCGGGAACTGCGGGCCACCGTCACCCAGACTCCACCAAGCGCTGTAGCTTCGGACCCTGCCTTGCCGGCTAGAGGGTGGAGCTAAGAGCGCGAGGCGGCTTCTTTTGCCGTTATTGGCTTGCGAGGTCTCCCACCCCGCCTTCCCAGCGCTGTGATTGGTCCTCGAGGTAACCGGAATCGTGTGACTCGCGTGAACAAATCCTTGGCGGTCCCAGCCATTGGCTCCGCGAATGGAGTGAGGATAGTGAGACCGAGGCGTCTAGCCAGTAGCCAGCGCCGCAGCGCGCCTGGAGGCGGGGAAGCGCGAGGACGCGTGACGGCGTGAGGGGGCGGACACTACCACTACGCGAGAGCCGCCGCGCGGAGTTGCCTTGGCAACCAAGGTTCTTGGGGGAGTTGCTGCCCGCGCCCACGTAGTGCGGGGAAGAGGGTACCAGGCTGCCCTCCGCGAAACTTAAAGATGGGACTTGTGTAGCAGTCGCTTTGCAGAAAAACCTGCGAAGAAATAGTATAAATGGGTTTTAAGGTATGTTTTGACTGTTTTGTGTTTAGAGAGGGCCTTGCCTTCCTCTGATCTACCTTGGATTTAGACCATTCTTCTTCCTTGTTTCCCCGGTGTCCTTTAATAATCCCCTATATACGGAAGATGGAGAATTTCAAGCGCAACAGATGTCCTGTGATCACCAGGAGAGTTAGTTATGATTATCCCCATTTTGCAGATGAGAAAACACGAAGCTCAGAAAAGTTTAGCAAATGGTTTGATTTGGCAGACGGCCGCTGCCCTGGTGTGTTAAGGCGTCAACCTAGCCAGTAGGCGGGGGTGGCCTGAGAGAATGCCCACTCGGTGTACAAGGTGTAATCCAGGTGTGCGACAGACGGGGGCAGAGGGTTTGATGCACTTGCAACTTGTCGGGAGCCCTAACCTCATCTCCGCCATGTCTCAACACTAAAATACTTGCGTACGAGGCAATAAGAGTAGTGTGTACAGATGGTGTAATAACATACGAATTTAAACTGGACAGGGCCTTCTAAAAATTCGCACAAAGGCACCATATGGGCTAGGGTGAAGGCACTTGCTATTCAGCAGTTTCTGGTAAAAGGGCGCTGTTGTTTCTCTCAGGGCTATGCTCAAAACTGTTTCTTCTACCTGCAGTACTCAGCCAGAGTCTCTTCCCTTTCCCAGAGTAAGGGTACTGTCTGCGTGAGGAAGCCCCTCCTGGTGGATGTCTCTCAACAGGTTCAGTGGCTCTCCTCAACCAACCACATTTTCTGAAGTATCAGGACAGTGAGCGCAAATCAAATGAAAAGAAATTGAATCTGCACTTTTGGTGGTTGGAACCCTTTAGGACGCCTGTGCAGGCAGGCAGGTGAATGGTGCCCTGGAATGGATGCTGTGGTGTACCACCCGAGTCCCCCTCTTCAGGCCTGAAGCAGGCATTTAGCTTCGGAGTGTTGGCAAAGAGAGCCACCTCTACCCACTGGCACACCCCCTTTCCAGGGGGCAGCTTGAGTCCAGTGACTGGGTGATGCTGCACTACCAAAGCCCATCCACGCACCCTAATTTAGGACTACTTTGCTGGGCCAGCAGCCCAGCTCCAGAGCTCGTCCTCTTTTGGGCTGAGGTTGTGGCTGTGACTTACTAGGCTTGCTCAATTAGCAGTGTACTTTTGGGTAACTTCTCAAAGTTCTATCTAGTACCTCTGTAAAATGGGTATTCTAATACCTACATCTCATTTGCACAGTATCTGGAGTACAGGAAGTGCTCAGTAAAGTGCTTAGTGATCATTTCTGATCATATCTACCACAGTAGATATATTTTCTAAATCAGAGCAGATGTATGTATCGAAGAGGTCAAATTATTCTTTTAAATCTTAGAGCTGAAAGGAAATACAGATATGGCAGCCCAACTCGCTTATTTCCCTACGATGAAGATATGGGACGATCCGAGAAGAGCAACGAAAGCGGTAATCTATCGATGGTCCTCTGCATTTCAAGCATGTTAACATACATCATTTCTTTCAAGTCCCACAGTAACCTTGTGACACAGACACTATTGTTGCCATTTTAGAGAAGACTAAATAAGAGTCAGAGGTTAAGTAATGTGTTTAAAGTCACAGCAAGCAACTGTTGAAGACGGATATAAATTTAGAGCCTTCTGATTCTTACGCCCATGTGTCTTCCAATACACACTTTTTTTCTTCCTTAGAGTCATGAAGCCAGGGTTGGAACCCCAGTCTTGATTCAAAGTGTGATTCCACTCTCCCATGTAATCGCCTCTTCAAATGAGGCACTGGCAGCCACATAAGTCAGTAGGAAGTAATTTGCTCAAGATCAGGCTGAAACAAAGTCAAGCTTAGCACATCGCTGTATATTATGCTACCCCTGCATCTAATAAAATAATAAGTCTCATGACTCAGGGCAACTGGCCTGGGCAGCTCAGGCGGTTGAGCATTTGGCTCCTGGTTTCAGCTCAGGTCATGAACTCATGGTTCGTGGGATGGGAGCCTGCTTGGAATTCTCACTCTCTCTGCTCCTTCCCCTTCTCTCTCTGTCTCTCTCTCAAAATAAATAAGCTTAAAAAGTCTTATAACTCATCAACAACTAGGATTATGAATACCCAGGCCCTCATGCTCTAAGAGATGATAATAAAAGCGAGGAATCATATGCCAGAGTCCATAGGAACAGGAAGGGAAGTCAAAGTCTCCTAGCAGTATGCACACCGCCCACCTGTACCCTCAGCCCCAGTGCATTTGGCCAAGAAGGCAGAGATGAAAACAAACAGGCCAGCAGAGTTTGTTTCCCAGTGCAGATACTCAAATCTAGTCTTGGACTCTGCTCAAACTTGGTGCTGTTTCCTTAGCAGGATTTCTAATATGCCTGTCTTAAATTCTGATCTTTTTTGTACAATAATAGAACATACCGGAAATGCTCTTATGTGCCTTTTTAAAAAGAGGGGGGTGTTCCAAAAAAACACAGAGAAACAGAGAAGTATGGGGGAACAGGTATGTCCAAAGCCTCTGAAAACAGTTATGAATCCACCTACTGACAAAACTTAACAAAACTGCTTTATAGTATAGCTATTAATGCTTCAAAGGAAGTAAAGACAAAGTGGTGTTTGACATGCTAAGTATTTATGTCTCCGTTACCTTAACAGATTACACTTTAAGAAAAGCTTAAACATTTAGTTTTTAGTAAGTCTTTAACTGATAATTCAGAGAGCTTCATAGGACATTAGTGTTTAGAAGTGTTCAGGAAAGATAATGTCCCACATTTTCCTTGATGCCACTGTCACAATCAGCTAATAGTGGTCTACGTTCACTAGATCCTCAACATGTTGGTTGACAATGAATGTGCTTGGAGCCACGCTAATGCAGACATTCACTTTTTCATAAGGTAAACAGAAGTTTTTTTCTTTTTCTTATTAGGTTCTTTATATTTCCATTTATAATTGGAAGTTCAAATAAGTATTAAATATGGTTCTCTGTTTAAATTCCAGTACTCTGTATTAAACTAAGTGGAAATCTTATCATAGGTATAATTCTTTCCTCTTGATTATCGATTGTTCTGGCTAAGCTTCTGTTCATGCTGACCTTTTAAATTCCTCTTCTGAGGCACAGCCACCAAATGCCATCAGTTTCTCCTTCCCATCCCCTTCCTCATTCCTCCTCCTCCTCCTCCTCTCCCCTTTCTCCCCCTTCCCTCCCCTCTGCACCCAGTCAGGGGTCCACAACCTCCGCTGTCCATCTCACTCCCCAACGCCCCATTCCCTCAATTCCTTTTATTTAGTATCAAAATCACAATTTATTTCTCGGTTGCTTTAGAACAGATATTTTTTCTTTTTGGTCCACTGTTCTTTGTTTTATTGTTATCTTGTGCTTATTAGATAGGGGACAGAGGACTATAAAAACCTTAAATTTCACCAATATTTGGGAGACTTTTCCCTGATGGTTGAGGTTAACTTTTTCTTGGATAACAATTTTCAATGACTTCAGTTACTGATAGCAGATATGCCTTTTAGGTTACTTTGGCATCAACTTAAAAATACTGATTTGTGAAGTTAGAGAAAATGCAAACTTTAAAAAAGAACAGAAAAACGAAGTGGGCAACTTTCTCAGTATGAAACTAAATAGATACAAATCAAGGACAATATGAAACAAATAATATACAAACTTTTATTCAAAGATATCCAAGAAAGACATGTTTTGGTCATTTTAAAGTGAGATTAATTGAAGATCTCAGAAAAATTGTATTTGATCAACGCACATGGCTACTCACAGAAAGTTCTCTCTTCTGTTAATAGCAGCTAAATTTATACACACAGAAAAAATTCTTAAGACCATGCAAATTCAGTTGAATTCCATACATTCATTATATTCATCAAAAACCTGCAGTAATATTCATGCCAAAGAGTTACTTTAAGAAAAAAATTAAAAATACACACCAAAACATGACCAAGATTAAACTAAAGAAAATAATAAATAAGCATAATTTATATTTTATTTAAAAAAGTTTGGCATCACACATAGTCAAGTGTGTTACACCATGTCCATTCCTCAGAAGTGGCATTTTAAAGTGTTAAGCATTGTTAAATATCAAAAAATACAACTCTGTTTTACAATGTAGTACTGGCATAATTCAAAGTACTGTGCCAATTATAAATAGTATAATCAAGTTTCAAACATCTTTTCAAACATATTGAAAGGAAAGCATATAGACACACATTATATGCACACAATTTATTATACTCATGTAATCAAAGGTATTTTATAAAAGCAAACAGTTTTATCCCTCACCTAGTTTGTGTACTTACATAGATTTTAATACCTGTTCAAAGATTTTCAGTTCCTGTGTCTATAGATTTTCAGGAGAAAGAATAAAGATAAAATTTAATTTTACAAGAACACACATTATTTTATCTTCCTTCACAAAATAATCCATAGTCATTCAAGGTTGGTAAGAACTAGTCTTTAAGAAAGCAACTGTTGTCTAAAGACTACAGAGTAAGTACTGCAGTCGAGATTTCTTATTAAAATTCAGTCAGCTGCTGCTCATTGCAGAAAAAGCCTATGCGGTGCTTCTACCAAAAATAATCTTCAGTGTCTGAGGCCTCTCAGGGCAGCCGATCGTAGCTTCTGCTGAGACGTAAAGTGCAGCCACAAGTGGAGAAGTGCTAGGCTCTGAGTCACTTCAGAAATACTTGGTGAAGCCTGTCTCTCCTATGTAAATATGCCAACAATGTCCTTCAGGCTCATAGCGGTTTATCAATAACTGTGACCCCTGAACAAAGACATGGAGAAATAAAACAGAAGTCACAGGCAGCATTCTGGATCTCTGAGAAAGCAGTGAATTCTTTATTACAAAAACAAGAGGCACTGAACAAATCATGGTGTTTCAAGGTCTCTCTTTTCTTTTCACAAATAGTTTATTGTCAAATTAGTTTCCACATAACACCCAGTGCTCATCCCTACAAGTGCCCTCCTCCATGCCCATCCCCCCTCCCCCCCACATCCATCAGTCCTCAGTTTTTGTCAGCATTCAAGAGTCTCTCATGGTTTGCCTCTCTCCCTTTCCCCCACCATTTCCGCCCTTCTTCTCCCCCTTGTTCCTCCGTCAAGTTCCTCCTAATCCTCCTATACGTGCAAACATATGATATTTGTCCTTCTCTGCCTGACTTATTTCGCTCAGCATAACACCCTCAAGGTCCATCCATGTTGCTACACATGGCCAGATTTCATTGTTTCTCATTGCCATGTAGTATTCCATGGTATAGATAAGCCACATCTTCTTGATCCATTCGTCCGTTGATGGACACTTAGGCTCTTTCCATGTTTTAGCTATTGTGGAGAGTGCTGCTATGAACATTTCAAGGTCTCTTTCTTAAACTTTACTTAATACTACTGTCATTATAATCTAAATGACAGTTAAATCTCTGTTCCAGTTATGGACCAGAACTACACCAGACTATTTAATCCAGAACTAACCTTTTGCTCTCTATAACTATAATTAAGGGAAAATAATTTTACTCAGGAAATATCAAAATCCACCTAATACTCAAAGGAACACAAGAAACTTTTGGGGGCAATGGATATTTTCATTATCTTGATTGTGATGATGGGTTCATGGGTATATACACGTCAAAAGTAATAAAATCCTACATTTTAAATATATGCTTTTTATTCTATGTCCCTTATGTCTCAATAAAGCTATTAAAAAATTTCACCTAATTTTGAGCTGTGTTATTCTGGAATCCTACTATATATAATTCTGGTATTGGGTGTTTGAATGATACATAAACCACAGTAGTGGTTAGTTAGTATAAACTTCTTTTCTCTCCACTTTTGGGTTACTATCAGAATGAATATTAGAATTTAAAGTGCTATACATACATATCTATCATCAGAATAATATGCAACATACAATTTTAAAGACTCATCACTATATTTATTAAAGATTATTACCATTTCTCTTACTAAAAGAATGGACCAAAAATGGTATTTTAAGTAAGAAAAATTATTCCACAGTCTCACCACAGTACTATCACATGGCACCCTGCCAGGGGAGATGTTCTCGTGGTCCTATTTCTTGGAAACTAGTGGTCATATTTCTTGGATAGCTGAGTAATTAAAGCCTTGCCACACAGTGAACTCCAGTCTACTGTATATAGATTTTAGCCACATTAAATTTTATTATACAGTTCTGCACTGGAAAGGTTTGGGATTTTGAAATCAAATGACTATAGAATGACAAAAGAATACCAGTGCTTTATTTTAGAATATATACATCTATAAAATATAGAATATATTTTAGAATATGAAAAAGATGATACATCTTTTTCATATTCGAATAGAAGACAATTAGACAATTATTACCTGCATAACTTCTCCCTGTGCTCATACAAGATGACACAACTGTCCATTTATCAGTCGTTGGGTTATAATATTCTACTGATGCCAAGTTACAGGAACCATCATCCCCTCCAACTACATATAACAGACCATTAACTGCACAAACTCCTTTAAAAAATCATGGAGAGAGAAAACAATTAATTTTAAAACTTTGGGCAAATAGAAATATCCCTAAAGGGTTTTGGTGAGGTGTTCCAGAGACACTTCTTTCCTTACAAAGAAGCAAGAGAAGATGGTGAACATAAAAACAATTCCTTTTATATTTGAGAGGCAAACACCACTTCCGAGCTCCTACTCGTACCATTTCTAGGCAATAGCCACTTATACAGGCACTGTTTCAGTCAATCTTCACAATAAGCTTACTTTATGTGTGAGACCACTTTAATTCTTATTTTGTTAAAGAAAAATTAAAGGTCCAAAAGTTCAGTTAACTCTCCCAAAGTCAGCTTCTTAAGGAATCCTAAAGAAAAAAACATATATTGGTAGAAGGTAAAATTGATTTTGAATTCTGAAACAATACTGAATGGTTAGCTATTTTATCTCCTGTAGAAGGAGAAAACATTATTTATTTCTTACTATAATAACTCAGTTTTTTTGGAAAAATTCAAAACATCTAGAAAAGCATATATAAAAAAGATCACCTCTAATTCTGTACTACTTAGAATAATGACCAGTGAAATTCTGATCTCTACTCCTGCGGACTCCTTTCTATGCATATATACTCAGATACTTCTTTTTTTAACCTCAAAGTTCCTTATATTACACATGCTACTTTATTACTCACCCACTCCTAAATGATATACCTTGGACACTTTCCTATGTCAATAAATACAGGTCCACATAATTTATAATGGCTGCATTGTACCCCATCAATGATAATACCATAATCTGTCTTTTAGGTATTCAGTTATTTTCNTCCTATCAATGATGTTACAATGAACAAGAATCCCTCCTGCATACTTTTTTGCGTACTTGTGCAACTATTTTCTAATTATATATTTTTACCAAGAAAATTGCTTAGTTAAAAAGATAAATACCTTCTTTTAAGATTTTATTTTTAAGTAACCTCTACACTCGACGTGGGCTTCAAGCTTACAACCCCGAAATCAAGAGTCACATGCTCTACTGACTGAGCTAGCCAGGCATGCCAAGATGAACACTTTTCAAAAGCTCTTAATTTTAATGTATATTTTAAAAGCATATTTTTAATAATTTTCAAAAGGGGTTCTGAGCTATTATAAACTGGTACTTGGAGGGCATTAAAACACCCAGAGGATGCTGCCCACATGCTGCTCTCTGTAGTTTTGTAGATGGTTTTTCTAACATAATGAACCAATGCCTGCAGATTTTTAACATAACAAAATAATGAGTTCAAATCTCTATGCAGCATTTAAAAGTGGATGAGCAATAGTATCTTCTGTGCAAATGGAATGGATCTTCTCTACTCAAATACAACTGTGTTACTATTCTAGTCACCTGACAGGAAGCAAACTCATACCATTTTAATGTAGTTCAAACACTTGAAAAGCAAGAAGAGCAAGATGGTAGTTTTACATATACAAATGACCACCTTATTCTTCTCACTAGAAGAAATGAGCTACTTTTGATTTGAAAACAATAAAACATAGGTAGAGAAGAAAGTCACAGACTATTCCAATCTTTAGGAAAATAATGAAAGCTAATGCAAGTAAATCTCCCAGTCCAGCAAGGCGCATGCACATATTACTGTGGCTTTTCTAACCTAGTATGTACTAGGGTCAAACACTTATTCTACTTAATAATTTGTGGGTCTTACCATGGTTCTGGAATGTCTATAGTAGAGAGGTTTTTGGTACCTCACCAAATACAATTGATTGGATGAGGGGAAAGGTCAAGTGGAATTAATTATAAATTCTGTTCTGTTATGGACAGTCCTTGCAGTCCCACGTACTTTGTCTCCTCTCATGATCACATTGAATTAAACAGACTGTTTTTTAATGTTTATTTTTGAGAGAGTGTGTGTGTATGTGCACGCGTGTACCTGCACACGCATGACGGGGAGGGACAGAGAGAGGAAGAGGAAGACAAAGGATCTGAAGGGGGCTCCACACTGACAGCAGTAAGTCCCATGCTGGGCTCAAACTAACCAACCACAAGATCATGACCTGAGCCAAAGTTGGACGCTTAACCAATTGAGCCACCCAGGCGTCCCAAATAGAAATTTTTGTAAAAATAAAGAGAAATTCAGAAGAGCATTTGGGGTGGGAGCGGGGGTGGAGGGTACATCTTGCGACACCATCCAGTGGTGTACAGTGAGTTTGAGAATCATGAGGAACTTCTTTTGGACTATGGGAAATGGCATGAAGATAATAAGATAATGGCATTTTAAAACAGACTAGCATTTCCTGAAAAGACTATCTAGCTATGCTGAATCTAGTTTTCATTTCTATTTCCTTTCCATGGATCTTCTTTCTAAGTGGTTAGTTCTCTAATCTTGAAGACCACGGTTTTCTTAAAATTACTTGTTGCTATTGTTTTAGCTTTTCCATTTTTAGAAATCACCAACTATATTAAATTAGGGTTAGCTTCTTCAGGCTTCAGATTCAGATAAAGAGCTAGCTTTTAAGCTGGTACCAATATTTACTCAACCAGACTAAATTGCCTGAGAACTGTAATCTCTAGTACATAATGCATGGAATGCAATAAAAAATGTTTGTGGCTAAGAATGAGTGAATTCAAGCATCAAATATAGAGGGCTCTTCCTCTAATTTAGTCTCTACATTATCACCAAAGAGTAGCCACTAAGCTAGGTATTCACTATATAAAATTATTACATAAGTTTGTGTCTTTAAAGAGCTAATCTATTAGAAAACTCAAATCACTAAAAGAATAAATATACAGCAATACTGTGAAATTCTAAATACAAATCAATATGCATTTCATAATTGTAAGCTAGACAGATACCTGCATTTCTTCTGCACATGTTCATATCTGCAACCTGCCTCCATGTATTGTTGGTGGGATCATACACTTCAACACTTTTTCGTACTAAAGGACCATCATGACCCCCTACAGCATACAGTAAATTGTTTAACACGCCAACACCTATAAAACACAAAGAAGCAAACTAGAGTGGAGTAAAAGGGACAAGAAATTTAGAACATACTAGGGTTTATACAAATGACTTGTAAGAGTAAGTCAATTATATTAAAGCATACAATCTAAGAAATGGAAATGAATAGAATTGACAAATGAGAATCCCAATAAGAACTATTATTCTAAAAGAGGGATAGCAGATAGAATAAAAATAGTATGTATGTGAAACACAGAGAGGCAACCCCTTTAACAGAATCCTTTCAAAAACAACTTTCATCGTATAAGCAAACCAGTATTAAAGCACAAAATTTGTAAGAAATGGATATGAAGAGACTTGATTATGGAGTTCAAGAAGCACTCAAAAACTAAAAGGAATGCCAAAAAATATAAATAATTAAATGAAACAGAGAAGAAGCCTTTAATATAGCACTTAGGAATTTTACAAAGTGATATTTAAGTGCAACTACTACCACTACCTGCATAATTCAAGACATTTGACAGTGGCATTAAAATCGTATATATATTTTCTGATGGTCTAAAGAGATGCTGATCAATCACTTCATGTGTTTAACTCTTTTCCATCATTTTTGTGCTTCAGTTTCTAAAGGAGTTTCGTACGTACCAGCTCCGCTCCGTCTGGTGCTCATTTCTGCTATGTAGGCCCACTCGTTTGTGGTGGCATTATAGCATTCCACTGTGCTAAGACACTGCCGAGATGCTCCGTCATACCCCCCCACAGCGTACAGCAAGCCTAACCGCGGGATCACAAAGAAAGCCAAATTCATAAAAAGCTATTTTTTCAAGTCATATTTTCCTCCACAGTGGCAGTTTCCCTTTTGTTACTCATTTTTATAAATTATGAAGATCTTGCCTAACAGTGAAAGTGGCATTACCAGACCCCATATGAAGATACGAATATAACATATATGATGATACGAATTTAACACTATCATCAATAAATCTGACTGTAAAACAGAAAGTGCACTCATTACGTCTTTGGAGAACATCATTTGGTAAGTGAACAACATCCTGGGAAACAGAATTAGATATCGTAATCTTAGTAACTTGGGAAAAACAGTTAAATCAAGAATCAGTACCAATAGACAAAAGAATATTATTCGGCAATAAAAAATGAGGTGCTAGTAAATGTCACAACATAGATGAACCTTGAAAACCTGTTAAATCAAAGAAGCCAGGCACAAAAGACCACATACTACATGACTTCATTAATATGACATGTCCAAAAATGGGAAATTTATCTAGAGACAGCAAGTAGAGTAGTGGCTGCCGAGGTCTGGGGAGGATGCGGTGACAGTTAAGGGCAGTGAGGCTGCTTCTTGGGTTAATAAAAATGTTCTAAAATGAGTTGTGGTGATGGATGCACACTGAATTGTACACTTTAAATGGGTGAATTGTTTGGTATATGAATTGTATCACAATAAAGCTGTTAAAAAAAAAAACCTTGCTGCAAAGAACTATAC
The DNA here is from genome assembly GCF_008692635.1 of Crocuta crocuta. Lineage (NCBI taxonomy): Eukaryota > Metazoa > Chordata > Mammalia > Carnivora > Hyaenidae > Crocuta > Crocuta crocuta. The sequence goes on from NW_027527957.1 coordinate 743,267, forward strand.
CCATAGTGGGGAGGGAGTGAGAACCCACAGATCTGCCCAAGCAAATAAAATAAAAAAGCACACCAAAAAATAATACTTATAGCCTTTCTTAAGCTCTGTTGGTAGACAAAGTAGGATATAAATAAATAATTGTGGAATCCATCGTCTTAAATGTGAAGCAGCCTTTCTCTAGAATTAAAACTTTGCATATATGTCATTTGATTTGTTCCCCAAGAAATTGTATTAAGATCAGTTAACAGTTTTATATAAGTTGCAAATAGAGAGAGAGACAGAGAGAGAGGGCAAAGAAGAGAGAGGAGGGTGGAACGAAGGCCTTACATAGGCTACTTTATATAGAAAAACTAACTTTTTTTAAAAATAAATAAAATTTTATGATGGCTACTCCTTTCCTTTGTTAAATGATCATCTGCTTGCCCATTTAGAAACGGTGTTTAGATTACTAGACGAATCACTGCTAGCAATCCAGAAGCCACACGTTTCTGGAAATGTTCATCAGAAAGAACAGTCAGCACCCACCTCCGACAACACCGACACCCACGCTGCTCCTCCTTGTGTTCATGGGAGCCACGTGAAACCACTCATTAGACTTTATATTATATGCTTCCACAGATGATAAACCTATAATAAAGCACAATGCTCTTCATTTCTTCCTCTTAAAAAAAAAAGGGAGGTAATTTTTCTTTTATATATATTAGTAGGGAAAAATACTTCAGGTATGTTAAATTGGGCTAAAATTAAAAGAGGAAAATGGCGGAAGGTAAACATGTCAATTATCTGATAAATAGGCATAGCCTCTCTTCCCCAGGGCCCCGAACCAAGCTACTCACACTTACTAGCTTTTTAAGTGTGGTAAGAGGATGGACAGTGATCAATAAGGAAGAGAATTTATATACTTAGTACTCTTACACTATTTAAAAGAATTCTTTTTTTAACGTTTATTTATTTTGAGAGAGAGAGAGACAGAACAAGTTCAAGCAGGAGAAGGGGAAGAGAGAAAATTCCAAGCTATCGGCTCAGAGCCCACACACAGGGCTTGATCTCACCAACTGTGGGATCATGACCGGAGTCAAAATTAAGAATTGGACGCTTAACTGCCTGAGCCATCCAGCCACCCCTAAAAGAATTTTTGATGGGAGTCTTTAAACTTATCTTTAGAATACTTGTTAAAACATTCAATGTCTAATTTTGCCACAATCTATTCCCCAAACGTGGCTTTTGTGTTAACTCAAATGCAGTGTAGAAAAGATGGAAAGGAAGTTACCTGTACTGCCGTCAAAGCCTCCCACAGCGTATAACAATCCATTTAATACAGCAGCCCCCAAAGTGCTTCTGCGGTCTCGCATGTTAGCGACACTGGTCCACTGATCTTTCACAGGGTCATAGGAATCTACGGTGCGGACTCTTAAGGAGCCATTAAAGCCACCAACAGCAAAAACGAGCCCAGCCATGTAGACCATCCCTGCAAGAGAAACCCAGCAGTTAATGCTGAATCTGCAAGCAGACTACCATCCTATCTAAAGGCTGCATTCCAGTAAGTCTACAGCTGTTGTCAGAATACAAATTATTCTTGTGAGAATGCTGACTGATTAGAATTCTGTTCATTAGCAAGAGTATCTAACCAATAAATTGTCTTCTTTTCTAAGATTATTAAAAAATCCAATGGTATGGGCTGAGGTATTATTTTGATGCTTGGCTTTTTCAAGTATTTACTGACAAACTTAAATACTGAGCCAAGCAGTGTGCCAACTACTTATATACAGCTCCCATGGCTTTCAATTTTGGATCTTCTACTTTATATGTGTATCTTAATTTACATAATATACTTCTGGTTTATCATGGTTAGTGCGATAAATCAGGATATGGTAATGACAGCCTGCAGGCTGATTATTTTTTGTAGAACCTATGAGCTAGAAAGGGATTTTACATTTTTTTATGTATTTATTTTGAAAGTGAGAGACAGTGCACATGAAAGGGGCACAGAGAGAAGAGAGAGAGAATCTCAAGCAGGCTTTGCGCTGTCAGCACGGAACATGATGGACTTGAACTCACCAACCGTGAGACCGTGACCTGAGATGAAACCAAGAGTCGGACAGTTAACTGACTGAGCCACACAGGTGTCCCTTACATTTTTCTAATGGTTGAAAAACCACCACAAGAAAATTTTGTGACACATAAAAAATTATATGAAATTCAAATTTCTGTATTCATAAAGTCTTACTGCAACACAGCCCCATCCATTCATTTATGAGTATCTATTTATTACAACTCAAGTGACAAAACCAAATAACTCACAAAGCCTAAAATACTCACTCTCTGGTCCTTTAAGAAGTTTGCTGACCCTAGGCTAATGAGAGGTTAGGGAATCCCCGGAGGAGAAGCCAAATTGCTAGCCTCTGAGTTTCAACCACCTTTTCACTTTTCTAAGCTTTTTCCTGTGCTTCTCCTTATCGGAGAAGCCCCTCTCACCATCATCCACTGTGCTTTCTTCAAGTTTCAAGTCCTAGTGAAAGCTCCACATTCTCTAGGAGGCCTTCCTTAAACCACGTTAGCCTGAAGGGCTTACCTCTAGCTCCTGAACCCCTAGAGCAAATAATACTCTCTATACAGTGCATTTGAGGTTAATAAATCGTACTAAGCCCGCATTATCATTACTTTAAATCCTTCAAAGTTTTATTGTTGTTAACTTCGGTAGTGTTTATATCACTGCTCAGCTCGAGGGCAGGCACTGCGCCTCACAGGCCTCTGAATCCAGCTGGGAGAACAGGAATCACCAGCTCTCAGTGCTGACAAGCTCCATGTTTCCTAGGACAGCATCTGGTGAGGCTGTCTTCCCTGCTGCGGCTTTACCCCCAGCTCCCAAAATACATACGGGTGTGTAGTCCTTCATATGGCATGAAGACTCCTTACTGTTGCGGGGAAGCTGCTGTGTTGGCAGCTCCCTTTCAGGGAAAGGAATGATTTCCCAGTCCCTGGTTCCGTCAGGAAATGAAAACTCAAGCTTAGTTTCTGGTAAACCTTGACAGTTTGAGGAAAGCTGTGGGCAATGGACAATTTAAGTAGGCAGAGGACTAACAAAAGCTCGAGAGCAACCCCTGGATTCCTGAGTGCCATCAGTAACAGAAAATGTGGTAGCTCTCCTGGGAGGGCCGGGGGGGCAGGCAGCGAGCAGTGGACACTGCAGGCTGTATATTTCCTATATCCCAATTCATAAGGAACACTGGGAAATGTTCACTGTGGAAACTTGGGCCACTGCAATGTTCATTTTCCTTTCTCTACAGAGAAAACAGAAATCTATCATTTCATAGAGATAGTATAGTATGCTTACCAAGTGTTAGGGTATTTCAGGTAACAAGGAAGAAAAATATAAATGTCTCAATATATGAGTCCAAACACTCTGGGTGGAGAGGAGGGTGAAGTAAAAGAAACTGATACTTGGAGCACCTAGGTGTCTCAGTTGGTTATGTGTCTGACTTCGGCTCAGGTGGTGATCTCGCCGTTCACAAATTCGAGCCGCATGAAGCCTGTTTGAGATTCTCGCTCTCCCTCTCTCTCTCTGCCATCCTTCCCTTCCACGTTGTTTGTTCACATGCACAAACTCTCTCTTTCCCTCAAAATAAATAAACTTAAAAATAATGGCAAAAATTTCACATAGCAAAAATAACACAAGTAAAATCAAACAAGATTTAACACAAATATTCATACCACATATGACGGACAAAAAAAATGATACTTTCCTTACCTTATCTGTCAAATCAATAAAATAATATAGTAAGAAATGGCAAAAATCATAAAATGACAATTCAGAAAGATTTTTAACTTGCCTCATAATAAAAGAAGTACAAAGTAAGGTAACATTTTTCACCTACCAGACTAGCAAAACTCTAAACATTTAATCACAAGATGTTGTTAGCAATGTAGGGAAACTGGCACCTTCATATTTTGCTGTTAGTGGTAATAATTAGTGTTTCCTCTTAGGATACCCTTTGAATCAGTTATTACAGTTCTAGAGTTTTACCCAAATCAAGTGTACTGGCACATGTACATAATAACATATATATGGAATATATATATATATATATGGAATTCATTCTGGCATTGTTTATAATATAAGATTAAAAACAATTTTTAATGCTCAATTATAAATTTGCAAAGATTATATACTACATCCAGACGCCCCTCCTCCCCCCACCCCCCAGCAATACTAAATAGCTCTTAAAGAATGAGGTAACCCTATGCTGACAGGAAACAATCACCAGGATATACTGCTAAAGTACTACCTTCCATTTTGCTATGAAGCTATGAATTATAGACCCAAATTTGAGTCCCAGGAAGAATCTTTAGAGTTTACAACTGCCTATTCTTATGGCAGTTTTGGCTAAATAAGTCTATTTCAATAAATGTTTATAAAATGCATGCCTGGAAGAAGGCAACTAGCCGTGGATTATAGCTAAGTCAGGAAGGAATCTCTTAGAACTAAGGGTCCCACTCTAAAAAATTACTTCTCAACACTTCTGCGAAGGTAACTAGGAAAATATCCACCAAATTGCTAAGCTATGCCACCTTGTATCAGAGAATCAGAAAGATATGTAAAGATGAAGACTGAGTACCTGTCCCCAGTAATGTCTTGGGACATTAATGACACATCTATTTGGGGGCACCTGGATGGCTCAGTTGGTTAAGCCTCCGACTCTTGATTTCAGGTCAGGTCATGATCTTAGTTCATGGGTTCGAGCCCCACATCGGGCTCTGTGCTGACAGCATGGAGCCTGCTTGGGATTCTCTCTCTCTGTCTCTCTCTGCCCCTCCCATACTCTCTCTCCCTCTGTGTCTCTCAAAAATAAAAATTAAAATAAAAATGAAGGCACATCTATTTTAATCAAAGCTTTTCTAATAAAGATTATTCTAATTAATAAAACAGGACCCCAGAGAGAAGCTCCTAATGACACAGCCATAGAGAAATGACCATTATGCATCATGCTTACCTGCCCTACATCTCCTGGAAGGCAATTCCGCTACTTGGTGCCATCGCTCTTCTTTAAAGTCATAGCATTCCACACTTCGGATAGCCTTTGGTGCTTGGCCCCCAACTACCACCATCAACTGGAAGGGCAGAAACATAAACACTTGAATAAACAACTATTGCATATTGCGGGATTTGAAATGTCTTACAAAGACATAAATGTGGGGAGTGTTAGGATGAAGATGGTGGCGTGAGCTGGGGAAAAACAACCACCTAATCAACACTTAAACATCAACAAAGGGGGCACATGTTAGAACTACAATTCTATTATCTAGCACATTTAGTCAAAAATAAGGATTTCAGAAACTAAAATAAGTTTCTGATCCTTCAAGCAAAAGCAGTATTAAAGCCAAAAAACAGCAGGCAGTCAGCACTGGCAAGGCTGCAGTATGTCATAGGGCTTGCTATAAACTAAACCCTGGCTTTGTCATGACCAGGGGTTAGATCTCCACAATCCAGGAGAACAGATAGAAGTGAAATTTATGTTAGTGGGTAGGTGAGATGAAAAGGACTATAAGGTAGTGAAAGAAACATGAAGAAGTAGGGGGAAAACTATTGAAAAACGAGGAATAATTGAATTGGGGTTCACAAGAGAGCACACATTCCTAGATCTCAAATAGAGATCTTTCTTGATGCCACACAAATAATGGAGATACTAGAAATCATAATGAATGAATGTACAACAGTCTGGTGCTGAGAATAAACAAGGTCTACAATTTTCTTCCATCCAACTCAATCCAACAACTATTTACTAAGTGCCTGTCATCTGTATTTGTCCAGAACTAAGCTAGGTGTTATACACGTAAGAAATATAAGACATAGTCTCTACCTCCCAAGAGCTTATAGATCTCACTAAGGAGACAAGACCCATGAAGTAATTCAAGAACAAAATACATTTATTTATGACCCAAAAGGTATGTGATTAGTTTAGACATTGGTCACTAATGCTGATCAGAAAATGGAATGTTGCCATAATTTAATGAAAGCTTCCTGGAGGGAGTGGAACCTTGAGAGACAGATGGAATTTAGCAGTCACTGTGTTTGTCTTTTACTGAGTACAAAGGGGCACTCTTTGGTAACAATGAAGACACAGCTGTCAAATCAGAAGAACATAAATGTTAATGATGTCACATATGGAAAACTTTAAAGAATGGCAAGGACCTTGGGGGAAAGTTGAAGTGATGATAGGAGAAAATAGATGTTGAAAGGAAATAAAAACTCAAAACAAACAGAAGATGGAATGATACATACAAAGAGGGGAGGTTTGCAACCTTGACTGAGCAATGACCTACCTGTACTTAGAACTACAGAAAGACAGGTACACAGAGAACAGGATTCCCTAATCAGAGTAAATCCCAAGTTTTCAAAAAGAAGCCTCTTTTAGTAATTTTTAACCAGACAGTAGAAGGAATTTTAAAAAGAAGACTGAGCATAGATTACATGATTTTCTTCAAATGTGTCATTCTTCTAATGTTGATGCAAATAAATAAAAGGAAGAATTAACAAAGAAAATCCACAATACTCTCCGCACCTATCATCGAAGAGGAAAAAACAGGGAAGGCGGCAAGGTTGTAAAATCATAGAGATAGTCCAGACAGAAAGATCAACACCATATCCAGGTGTTTATATAAGATAGGTCTGAATTTAAACTTCTAAACACTGCCTGGCAGTTAGGCAACGATTAAAAGAGGCTTAGTTAACATCTCTGATAAAGATTGATTTAAAAATCTCCAAAGGGAATATTTTTGAAAAAGAAACCTTGAGAAACAATATTGGTTTATTAGATTTCATGATTCTTAAACTTTGAATCTCATGTTTTCCATGCAGTAGTTCACTTTTGCGTATCAAAATAAGAGTGGAAGGGAAAATGTACTACTGAGTACAGAGAATGGTAGTGTTATCTGTCCTATACTCACCCAAGAAAAATAAAATGGGGTGAGGATTCAGGACTCCAGGAATCAGAGAGAACAGGGACAAAGAACAAGAGAGCAAGGATATTTGTATGAGATCAAGAGACTGCACTAATAACCACTGTGCTACTAACCATCCAAAGAGGTGCTCATTCATGACTCTGACACCACAGTTATTTGTAAAAGACATGTGATCTCATTTGAGAAACACTAAACTAATTATGCTAATGTAAAATAGAAAACTGGGAACATTTTTGGTATCAAAAAATTAAATGTGACACATTTAAGGAAGGCAAGGGGTAGGGAGTTAAAAAATTCAAGTGAGCATCCTACAATGTAGATCAATTAAACTTCCTTTTTTTTGTTTTCTTCACCCATTAGGTATTACTTAGAAAGTGCCTCCTGAAAACTTCAGTTTCATAATTTTCCAATTGGAGATCTCAACACATATCCTGGGTAAAATATAGAAAAGTAGATACACAGAAATAATGATAGCATTTGAAAATATAGTAGCAAACACACATAGTTTGTCATTATGATGTCCAAAGCCGGGAGTGTCTTACATACTGTTTACTAAAGATGCAAAACGAATGTCTAAGATATAAAAAGAATCATTCATGCAAATATGTATGAGTCCACAAAATCAGAGCCTAATATAAAAGGTACTACATCCTGTCATGGTAGAAATATTACTGAAACATTACAAAAGTTTCCTTAGAACCACTACCACATTTTGTCTGATTTTACTTATCATTACTAAGAAATATGTAGGGATGGGAAATTAATCTTTGCTTCATTCTTATCTACTCAGAATTAACCTTGAATATAACCACTTGATAATGCTGAAAGAGCATCCAACATAGCACTTTTTCCAAAATATGTGTAGGTAAGTAAATTTTGAGAAGGGATCATGCAAATGCAAGGTCAAAGCAACAGTAGAGTTCACTACCATCTGCCATGTCTGCTGCACCTCCTCCCTAGCCACCTGAGAAAGCAGAATGAAAGAGAACCTTCATGGACAGTATACTCACCACAAAAAAAAAAAAAAAAAAAAAAAGAGAGAGAGAGAGAGAGAAATCCAAAAGATTGGAAGGGCCATTCTAAAGCCATAACCAGAAAAGCCCAGAAACAATGTAAACCAAACAGATAATCACAACTCTACAGAAGAGAAAATAAAATACCTGATAGAATTTTACCAAGAACTCTTTAGAAAGTTTCCAAAAGTGACATGTTTATTCCAGAAATTAGAAGAGAGTTAGTTTTCACTCTAAAGGTCTTTGCAACGCAAAGAGAACAAAGCTAAAGATGCCAGAAGAAGGGAATACACAAGTATGAAATGTGTAAAAAAGTATTAAAGATAAAACAAACCAGAAGGAAGCTGACAAAGCTAGCATAAAAATAGTATTTTAAATGGGCTGACTATGAACACTTTTTATAATTTTTTTTTCCAGAACAAAAACTGACACCAAATAATATGGACAAATATGAAGTGGTGAAGACTTATAAAGATGGCTATTTATAAAAGCAGGTAAAAGGGTATTTGGAAAATGTAAACATTTATAAAATCAGCAGACCCAGATGGCATGCATACTAAGGTGTTAAGGCAACTAGCTAATGTACTTACTGAGTCACTTACAATTATTTTTGAAAAATCTTGGAGAACTGAGGAGAGATCAGAAAATTTAAAAACGGCAAATACCAATTCTCAAAACAGGGTAGGAAGTGAATGCCTTGTAAATACCTCCTAAGTGATAATAGTTCTGAGTAAAAATTTAGAATATTTTGAGAAAAGCATCCTAACCTCTAGGAGATGACAAAATGATGAGTTAAAAAAAAAAAAAAAAAAGCCAAATTTGAGTCTATTTGATCCTGAATCTCACTGGACATTACAGACCAAATTACTTATTTTTGGCTTAGATAATAAACATAATCATATGGACTGAAATTTTCTAAAAATGGACTATGTCAGTGAGTGAGTATTTCTAGTGAGGTATCACCAAGGAGAGTACTGAGGTCCATTCTAGATTAAAATGTTTACTAATGATTGAGAAAAAGGAGTAAATAGCATAATGGCAAAATACACAGCTGGTTCTAAATTAAGAACTGATGTTAACACCGGGCAGAACAGAAAAACAATATCAATAAAGATGTGAAGAAATTAAAAATGTAGATTCCAAAAATAAAGCTTGAAAAAAAAAACACTAAATAAAAAAACATTAAGTGAAAGAATTTAAAAGACATAAGTTAATAGAAGGGATAGAGTGGTAACTAAAGATTATATTAAAAAACAACAACGGAAAACAGATTCTTATTTCTTAATCCATCATTGCCCCAACTGCATATAAGAGCTAAAAATAAATACATAAATAAAAGCATTACACTATGGATCATTCTGATTGGACTACACACAAAATAACACATAAAGTGCTGGTCTTCTAGCACTGTAAGATGAAAAATGAGTACAAGAAATTGCAAACAGAGACAGAAATGAGGGTTTTTTCTGTAAGGAAAATTAAATCAGTGAAACATACATGGCTTCAACTAAAAAGATAAAGGTAGAATATGAATGTTGACACAAGGGAAATATGAAGACTGGAGACCTGGGAAGACATCTGGGAAACCTACACTGATGGCTACATAGGATGTGTGAGTGCACCATCAAATAGTACATGACAGGGAATAGGAAGGAAAGGAACTGAACCAGCTATTCATCAGCTTTAACTCCAATATCTAATTCTGAGAAACTACTGGGTTTTCAGTTATTATCTATACACACAGCTTACAAAGAAATCTTTTTACCTACTCTGATTTTCCTTTCTACCCTACCTAAAGCTAATGAGACTCAAAAGGAAAAAGATCAGTTGCCTTCTGTTCCAGAACAGTGACATCATGCAGTTTATAAAGATTAAATGAACCAAACAATCCCCACCCTCCACAGACAAACCCAACAGGGAAGTTGAGTTACATACACTACAATGAATTCTCAGCCACACAGAAACTCAGATGAGTAAAAGTATTAACAGCCTCACTATGGGCCTTTCAGATGAAGTAATAACAAGTGTGAACAATAGATCCTACTTTGGGAAGATTCATGGGTGTCCTCAGTCGGGTCCGGACACTCTTCATTAATATACGCTGCTCTGTTGGCAGCAAATGATACTTCATAGCTTCAATGAGGTAATCTTTGCAAGCACTGCTATTCTTGACCAATGCTTCCTCTTCAACCCTCTGTAAGAAGAGAGAAGACATACCCATGAGGAGACAACTTTTTCATGATAAAACGGACAAAGAAACAGAAGTAAAGAAGAGGGAAAAAAGCAATAACTATTTTCTCTGGCTCAGTCTTTCCCTTACGAAGGAAAGTTTATTAATATCACTAAGAGAAAAATAAATGAAGCCAAAAAATGCTCAAGTATCTGGTGTGCAGAGAAAAACATACATATGTAATAAAGAGAACTACAATCAAAACTATATACCTCAACATAAGCTACAGAATAATCTTTAGATAATACTATATTCACCTATTTCTTATCTCTAAACATCAAGCCAAGAGTAAGAAAAAAATTAGACAATGAGTTCTTCAGGTGTAGAAGGCAATACTAATAAGCTAAAGACAATTTTTCAAACACAAAAAGGCAAATAAAATATCCAGAAGAGGAATTCAAAATACTTTATAACAATGTGCCTACACCATAAATAAATTTTATACCTGCTATTGCTGACCTCAAATGCAGGACAGGTTTTTCTGTTCATTTACTTAAGGAGTAATCATTGCTAAATGATTACACAGATCACAACAAATAATGAGACTTCAAGGAATCTTAAAATGCTAAGATTGAATCTCTTAATAACGTTTCTTTGGATGGTTTCAATTATAAAAATGTTGAAATGTTCCTAGTAGGATACTAATAATAAAAAGATAAATTCAAAGTTGTTCATGGACTGCTAAAGATTCATTTATTTCTACTTATTTCAAATAACCTGGTTTTCCTCATTTTAGAAATAAAGACAGAAACCAAATGCTTGACACTGTGAAACTATGAAGTCGAATTCAATAGTATTTGAGTCGATTGCCAAAACTCCATTTCTGCAGATCACTCAGAAGAAGCTATCAAAGGGAAGGCAAAAAGATGCAGAGCAGGGACCTGAGCCAAAGGTGCATTTATTTATGTGTACATGACCATAAATGCTGCCTCGATTAAGCTCTAGTATCTGCCTGCCCACACTGCAAGTGAAGAGAAGAGGGGCGCCTCGGTGGCTCAGTCGGTTAAGCATCTGACTTCGGCTCAGGTCATGATCTCACGGTTCGTGGGTTCGGGCCCCGCTTCAAGCTCTGTGCTGACAGCCAGCTCAGAGCCTGGAGCCTGTCTTCAGATTCTGTATCTCCCTCTCTCTGACCCTCCTCTACTCATGGTGTCTCTCTCTCCCTCTCTCAGAAATAAATAAAACATTAAAAAAAAATTTTTAAAGTGAGGAGAAGCAAATTTCCAAGAATGGGCAGTGGTCTAAGCAAAGGAGCAGCCTCTGAGGCCTGCAGGTGCCTTTCCTGTCCTCTGTCCTGTGCCCTGCAGTCTGCAATCTGCAGGTGTTATCACCATGTAACAGGGATCTACATGCCTCTACATGCCGTCAGCCCAGTGACAGAGTGCCATGTGTATTCAGGTGTTTCACAGATGCTTTTACCTGAACTAAATATTCCCGAGGAAGCAAAGGTAACCGCACATGTTCCATCAGCCGTGCCATAAACTCCTGCCTTACATCCTTGTCATGGTTTACCCAAGCTATTACTGCTTCAAATACCTTGCAGAAAATGTGGAGAAAAGAAAAATAAGTAATGAGTTATGTACCATAGCATCTGAATAAATTGTGATGAGATTACATTTTATATGTAATTCTTGCTAAGATTTCAAGTTTAATACATGGCTTAGGAGCACCTGGGTGGCTCAGTCAGTTAAGCATCCAACTCCTGATTTCAGCTCAGGTCATGATTTCACGGTTCATGAGAGGTTTGTGGGATGGAGCCCCATGTCAGGCTCTTCGCAAACAGCACAGAGCCTGCTTGGGACTCTCTCTCTCTACCTGCCCCTCCCCACTTCATGCTCGCTCACATGCATGCATGTTTTCTATCTCTCAAACAAAATAAACAAACATATAAAAAAATATACATGGCTCAAATGTTTTCAAAATCCTGACCTGTGTTGTACTTAAAAAGTTATCCAGTCTATTTCTTTTTTTTCATTTGATAGAAGTACTTTTTTTCCCTGCTTTATTGAAATATAATTGACAGATAACATTGGATAAGTTTAAGGTGTTCATTTGATAGACTTATACATTGTAAAATGATTACCATCAAAGCTTTAGCTAACACCTCCATCATGTAACATAATTACTTCTTTTTTTGTGGTGAGAACATCCAAGATCTTAGCAACTTTCAAGTATATAATACAGTTTTGTTAATTATAATCACCATACTATACATTCCCCAGAACTTACTCATCTTATAATGTGAAGTTTGTACACCTTTAACCAAATCTCCCCATTTCTCTCATCTCCAACCCCGTCTAACCACCACTCCATTTCTGTGAGTTCAGTGGATTTAGATTCCACATATAAATGATACCGTAACAATATTTGTCTTTCTCTGTCTTATTTCACTTAGCATAATGCCCTCAGGATCCGCACATGTCACAAATGGCAGTACTTCCTCTTTTCTCATGGCTGAATAATATTCCTGTGTGTGTGTGTGTGTGTGTGTGTGTGTGTGTGTGTGTGTTTGCGTGTGTCATCCTTCCTTATGCATTCCTCCACTGATGGACAGCAGGCTGTTTACAAATCATGGCTACTATGAATAATGCTGCAATGAATCAATGCATATGCAAGTGCGGATGTCTCTCCAAGATTCTGTTTTCATTTGCTTTGGATATATACCCAGAAGTGGCCTTATTGGAGCATATGGTAGTTCTATTAATTTTGTAAGTACTTTGAGCACTTTTATGTATTTGTTTTTCATTTGGTATTTACTAAGCACTTCACCAAGTACATTATCTAATCTTCTTGAACTTAAGTGGTAGCTGTGATAATCTGATAATACATGATCTAATTCACTGTTGGTAACTTTTCTAAGTTGAATTTGGTTCTATTTACTTAGATTTAAATCTCAAGTCTCCTGCAATCCCAATCAAAATAACACCAGAATTCTAAACAGAGCTAGAACAAACAATCCTAAAATTTGTATGAAACCAGAAAAGACCCCGAATAGCCAAAGCAATCTTGACAAAGAAAACCAAAGCAGGAGGCATCACAATCCTGGACTTCAAGCTGTACTACAAAGCTGTAATCATCAAGACAGTATGGTACTGGCACAAAAATAGACACTCAGATCAACAGAACAGAATAGGAAACCCAGAAATGGACCCACACGTGTATGGCCAACTAATCTTTGACAAAGCAGGAAAGACTATCCAATGGAATAAATATAGTCTCTTCAGCAAGGGGTGCCAGGAAAACTGGACAGTGACATGCAGAAAGATGAACCTGGAGCACTTTCTTACACCATACACAAAGATAAACTCAAAATGGATGAAAGACCTAAATGTGAGACAGGAAGCCATCAAAATCCTTGAGGAGAAAGCAGGCAAAAACCTCTGTGACCTTGGCCACAGTAATATTCAACATGTCTCCAGAGGCAAGGGAAACAAAAGAAAAAATGAACTAGTTGGACCTCATCAAAATAAAAAGCATCAGCGAAGCAAACAATCAGCGAAACTAAAAGGCAACTTATGGAATGGGAGAAGGTATTTGCAAACGACATATGAGATAAAGGGTTAGTATCCAAAATCTATAAAGAACTTATCAAACTCAACACCCAAAAAACAAATAATCCAGTGAAGAAATGGACAAAAGTCATGAATAGACACTTCTCCAAAGAAGACGTCCAGACGGCTAACCAACACATGAAAAAATGTTCACCATCACTCACCATCAGGAAAATACAAGTCAAAACCACAATGAGATACCGCCTCACACCTGTCAGAATGGCAAACATTAACAACTCAGGCAACAACAGATGTTGGCGAGGATGCAGAGAAAGTGGATCTCTTTCGCACGGCTGGTGGGAATGCAAACTGGTGCAGCCCACTCTGGAAAACAGTATGGAGGTTCCTCAAAAAATTAAAAATAGAACTACCCTACAGCCCAGCAACTGTACTACATACAATTTATCCAAGGGAGACAATTATGCTGTTTTGAAGGGGCACATGCACCCCAATGTTTACAGCAGCACTATCGACAATAGCCAAAGTATGAAAACAGCCCAAATGTCCACTGACAGATGAATGGATAATGAAGATGTGGTGTGTGTGTATATATATATATATATATATATATATACACAATGGAGTATTACTCAGCAATCAAAAAGAATGAAATCTTGCCATTTGCAACTATGTGGATGGAATTGGAGGGTATCATGTTAAGCAAAATTAGTCCGAGAAAGACAAATATCATGTGACTTCACTCATAGGAGGACTTTAAGATACAAAACAGATGAACATAAGGGAAGGGAAGCAAAAATAATATAAAAACAGGGAGGGGGACAAAACATAAGAGACTCTTAAATATGGAGAACAAACAAAGAGTTGCTGGAGGGGTTGTGGGGGGAAGGGGTGTTAAGGAATCTACTCCTGAAATCACTGTTGCACTATATGCTAACTAACTTGGATGTAAATTTTTAAAAATTAACTTAAAAAATAATAATTTTCAAATCTCTTTGGAATAAAGCACCCAAATATTAAAGCAATGTGATGTTGTGGGATGAAAATCATGTACCCTTATAAACAACTATTTTGGGCTTTTTCTTTAGGTTTACAAATAAATGTTAGACCATACACTTCTAAACCAAGGGTCTACAGAATAGATAAACTTTCTTTTCTCACAATGGAATATATTAAAATCTAATATTTGAATTTTTTAAAAAAATGAAGTAATAAGGTCATTACAACCTAACATATACCTATAAGAAAGCTAATAAGCTAATATGAAGACAGTAATTGACTACATAATTTCCTCCCAGATTGATGAACACAGAACCAATAATTTTTAAAGTGTTGTAGAAAATGCTTGTGGATGACAAGTAAGTGGATTATTGGGAACAAAAAAATATTTATTTTGATACAGGAATATAGCAAGAAACCAAAAATAATCCACATTGCAATTAACATGCCTCCTTAATTTATTCAGTCAACAAGCACCTACCAAGTACCTCTATGTGCTGGGTGCTAGAAATAAAGAGGATCCTGTAAATTCTATCTACTATTTCTCAGCTCTGCTTTCTCTTCTCCACTTATTTCTACCATCCTGAATCAGATCCTATTGCTCACTGGTGTCACTTCAACATCCTCCTATGTGTCCCTCACCACACTTTGTGGAGTTTTGTTCATTCAGCATTCCACCACTGTGACAGCTGGTCTCCAAAATGGCCCCCTAATAAAGCACATCTCTCAGTATCCACATCTTATGCAGTAAACCTCCCACAGGGAATCTAAGCTGTCCCTGTGTAACAACAAAACAACAACAACAAAATATATATAGATATAGATATAGATATATATCTCCATATATATATGGCAGACATAGAGCAGTGTGACTTCTGAAGCTGGGTCATAAGAAGCTTTTCTTTTTCACTATGATCTCTTGAAATGCTCGTCTGAGGGGAAGCCAGATGTCATATAAGAAGTCTGATTACGTGAGGGGCACCTGGGTGGCTCATTTGGTTAACTGGCCAACTCTTGATTTCAGCTCAAGTCATGATCTCATGGTTCATGTCTGCACTGACAGCATGGAGCCTGACTGGGATTCTCTCTCTCCCTCTCTCTGTCCCTCCCTTGCTCACTAATGCTCTCTCTCTCACAATAAATAAATAAGCATTAAGAAAAAGAAGTCTGATTACTTGAGATCACCATGCTATGAGGAGCCCAAGCTAGCCACAGAGAGGGAGGATAGGGAAAAGGAGGGAGGAAGAGGTCAAAGGAAAGGGAGATACCAACCAAACTCTAGCCCAGGAGCCAGAGAAGTGAATGAAGGAGCCATCGTGGATATTCTGGACACACCAGATGCCATTTGCAGATGGACTGACGCCCTAGATATACAGCTAATCCAGTACCATGCTGATATCTCCAGATATTCAATCCAAGCCAGCTGACGCCCCAGGCACTACAGAGCAGAACAAGCTGTACCTATACGCCCTGAATGAATTCTGCCCACAGAATTGTGAGCATAAAAAAATGGTTATTGTTTTGTGTCACTATACTTTGGGGTGGCTTGTTATGCAGCAGTAGAAAATCAAAACAACCTTCGTGACGTTTCTATAACGTAGGTATTACCATGGCATTCTCCTACCACTTAAAACACTTTAAAGGCTTTTTGTCACTAGGATGAAGCCAAGTTTCTTTAATACAGCTGAGAAGGTATTTTTTGTCATCTTCCCATCTTACCTCCTAGTATTCTGCTATACATACTCTAAACCCTAATCATAAAGAACCAACCTAATGCAATTATTCATTCGTACCTTTTTTACATTTATGTATTGTACCTCTTCCTGGAATGTCCTTCCCATTCCCACCCATCCCGACTTCCCTGGAAAAGTCATAAACATTTTTTAAAACTTCAATCATACCTTTGAGAACAAGCCCAACTGCCATACCCACCCCAGGAATGATGCAATGTACAGTACCCTCGACAGCATTCCTTAATCATCTATTTACCTCACTGGTTGCCCCTCTAGTGGGAGTAAAGAATTCTGTTTTGTTAATTTTTCCATATTTGGGACTCTGTGGCAGTGTCTGGTACAAAGTAGGCACTCAATATGTGTCCGTTAAACATGAATAGTGATGTCTTCCTCTTCTCTGCATTTTTTTTTTAACATTTATTTATTTTCAAGAGACAAAACATGAATGGGGGAGGGGCAGAGTGAGAGGGAGACACAGAAACTGAAGCAGACGACTCCAGACTCTGAGCTGTTAACACAGAGCCTGACGCGGGGCTCAGACCCAGGAACCATGAGATCATGACCTGAGCTGAAGTCCGATGCTTAACCAACTGAGCCACCCAGGGGCCTCTCCTCTGTATTTCTAAAGTGCTAAGATTATACACATAACAACCATTTCCCGCATGGTTTTTCATATGGTAAGTATTAGTATATAGGTCTTTTTATGCCCAGGCAGGACGAATATCCTTGAGGAATAATGCTAAATTTCATACCTTAAATGCAAAGCATCAAAGGGGGCGCCTAGTTGGCTCAGTCAGTTAAACATCTGACTCCTGATTTCGGCTCAGGTAATGATCTCGTGGTTCGTGAGTTCGAGCCCTGCATCAGGGTCTGCTCTGACAGTGAGGAGTCTGCTTGGGATTCTCTCTTTTCCTCTCTCTCTGCCCCTCCCCTGTTAGTGCGTTCACTCTCTCTCTCTCTCTCTCAAAATAAATAAATAAACTTAAAAAAAAAACTTTTAAATGCAAAGCATCGAAAGAAAAAAAGTTTCACTCCCTTCAAAGTCAGTGTTTTCACAAGCTTTTGTGCTGTGATTCCCACAGGATACAACACCTACCCAAAGAATAAAACCCACTAAGAGAAGACTCTTTCTCCGTCAATAGGAAAGGTGCAGGTGGCTAACACAGGCAGCTCAAATGTGGAGAGATGTGAGGCTACAACCAGACAAAGCAGCTGCACAGCAGTCTGGAAGGGAGGAGGGAAGCACTAGGTGGGGTGGAGTATAAGTAGAAGGAGATCAATCTAAAGAGTATGGTCAAGAATGTTCAGTCTAGAACAAGCAAAACTTTGTTAGCCTTGGTAACTTCCTCCAACACACATCATGGTGAAATTACTTTGGTCTGAGAAATATTGTATTTAGATCACAATTTTTATAGGCATCTAGCTGTGGGAAGAAACCCAGCACCCATAAGGGCTTATTTCAGTTTAATGTGTGCAAGCTTGCTATGGGAGTCAAGTATAAAACTCTAATGTCTACCAACTTAGGGAACCCCCTATGGAGTGAAGAAACACACCAATTTGCATAGATAATCAACAAGTCAACTAGCTGAGTTTTAATACCTTCCAGATCAAAGATCACTGGCTATCACTACACATATAGGATTACAAAGTTACAAAACAACGTGAAATAAAGGAAAAATATTACATGGCTATATACCAGGGGAAAAAATTTCCTTACCTTCTCTTCTGAGGAAATGGTAAGTTTGTCACTTGAGATTAGGCTGCAGACTTGTTCAATGCCAAGATTGAGAAATTCTTCACTAAGGACAACATCTGCAAAATGCTGTTCTGTTTGGAGGTTAAAAATAAAAATCCATTAACACCAACATTCCATTATCCAGCTTCAAGCTGCTTAAAAAAAGAAGAGGTTTTTCTAAATCTAACCCAAGTTGTTTGTGAGAAAAACAACTGTACTTCCTCAAAGCAAGAGCTAACAAAGCCCAAACAAACTCACCTGGGGAAATAGTCTCTACTTGAATAACAAAGCAGAAGCACAAGTAGAAAGTCTGCCTTATCACATACTCAGCTGAATCACTTGTGTTTTACATGGTGGTATTTTAAACATGTATTCCTTATACACTAATAAGACTATCAGTTTTAAAATCAATAAAACCTTTTGATTACATAAATCAGAAAAAATACATTGTATTATATATTCACACATTTGAATATATAATGTAAAACATTAGAGGGTTCCAGAACATAATGGAGGAAGGAGGGAAACCTGCTTCACTTGAAAACTTTAAACAAAGAAATTTTAAAGGCCAGTCTGAATATATGATCATCATTTAAAAAACAGAATTGATTTATAATATAGATAGCTCTGAATTCTATGGTAGTTTATCTGGGAAAGAAATCACACTATTTTAAACTCTCAACCCCTTTCCAGAAACCAGTAAAATTAGTAATTCTTAAAATACTAAAAAAAGCCTTTCTTTGATTTCAGAGATAAAATATACCCACTTCTCCAAAGGGTGCAAAAAAATCTATTAGTATAATCAATGAGTTTACAACTTTAAAAATCAGTCATTGACAAAGTAACCTTTCCTGCAAAAACAGCTCTCCTTTATCAAACATGAGCTCACAAGGAAATGTGGCACTTTGGAGTCAGACACACCAAGGTGAAATACCAGCTCTGTCAAGTACTAGCTTGGAAAGCCTTGGGTGAGTTATTTCATTTCTCTAAGCCTTGGTTTCTTCATCTATAAAACTGAGAACAAGAATACCTTACATAATAAGACCGCCGTGAGGATTAAATGGACTAAAGTTTATAAAGCACCTAGCAGTGTGTATGGCAGAGAGTAAGGATTTAATAATTTAGCTCTTAACTGTATTGTAATCCCTAAATTCTAAAGTAAACCTAGGTATTTTCTAGGTCTTCACAATTAATCATATTCTAATAGTAATTTTGTTAAAAGGCTTCCTTAGGTGAAATAGAGACTTATTTTAAATGTATTTCAACATACCACAGAAAGGATTAGTTGGCTTCCCTCTCAGAAACACTTCAAAAACTGCATTTACATAAATTCCATAACTATTCACTTTACAAAAGATTCCTCACAAAATCACCTTAAAAATGACAAGCAGCTCTAGGATAATTATAAAATGATGTGGATTTACAAAAATCTAACTGACACAATTTTTTTCTGTTGGAATATGTTTATCTTATTTATTTTTTATTGTGTTTGACAATGTTAATATTAGTTTCAGGTGTATAACACAGTGATTCAACAATTACTATACATTATGCAGTACTCACCAAGGTAAGTGTAGTTACCATCTGTCATCATACAGTTACTACCCTGTTATTGAGTATATTCCCTATGCTGAACTTTTCATCCCCGTGACACTTATTTCGTAACGCAGGTTTGTACCTCTTAATCCCCTTCAACTATTTCACCCATCCATCTATCTTTTTACCCTCTGGCAACCACCACTTTTTTCTCTGTATTCAAGAGACTGTTTCCAGGTTTATATGTGTGGATGTTGTGTTTTTTAGATTCTGTATTTAAGTGAAATCATATGGTATTTGTCTTTCTCTGAGAAAGGTCCATCCATGTTGTTGCAAATGGCAAGATTTCATTCTTTTCCATGGCTGAATCACATTCATTGCATACCTATATTACTTATTCTTTATCCATTCATCTACCAACAGATACTTGGGCTGCTTCCATATCTTGGATATTGTAAATAATGCTGCAATAAACGTAAGGGGACATACAGTTTTGTTTTGCCACAATAAACCGAAGGTTACATATATCTTTTCAAACTGGTGGTTTTGTTTTCTTTAGGTAAATACCCAGCAATGGAATTACTGGATCAAATAACATTTCTATCTTTAATTTTTTGAGAAACCTCCTTACTGCTTTCCTCAGTGGTTGCAACAATTTACATTCCCACCAGTGTGCACTCAAAACCACTTTTCTCCACATCCTTACCAACACTTGTCTTTGATTTCTTGTCTTTTTGATACTAGTCATTGTGGCTGGTATGAGATGATATCTCATCATGGTTTTGATTTGTATTTCCCTAATGACTAGTGATGCTAAGCACCTTTTAATGTGTCTGTCGGCTATCTGTATGCCTTCTTTGGAAAATTGCCTATTCAGGTCCTCTGTCCATTTTTAAAACAGATTATTTGTTTTTTAGTTACAAAGTTGCAGGAGGTTGTTTTTTTTTTTTTTTAAGTTTATTTACTTTGAGAGAGAGAGAGAGAGAAAGCATGATGCAAGCAGGGGAGGGGCAGACAGAGAGGAAGAGAGAGAATCCCAAGTAGGCTCCACACTGTCAGTACAGAGCCTGACATGGGGCTCGAACTCATGAACTGTGAGATCATGACCTGAGCTGAAGTCAAGAGTCAGACATTTAACTGACTGAAACCCCAGGCACGCATGAGTTCTTCATGTTTTTGATATTAACCCTTTACAGAATATATTATTTGCCAACATCTCTCCCATTCAGTAGGTTGCCTTTTCATTCTTTTTTTCTTAATGGTTTCTCTCATAAAAATTTTTAGTTTGATGTAGTTCCATTAGTTAATTTCTGCTTTTGTTTCCCCTTTCCTGAAAAGATATATCCAGAAAAACATTGTGAAAGCTGATGTCAAAGAGATTACTGCTTATGTTTCCTTTTAGGAGTTTTACGGTTTCAGGCCTTACATTTAGTTCTTTAATCCATTTTGAGTTTACTTTTGTGTATGGCTTAATACAATTCCAGTTTCATTCTTTTGCATGTCACTGTCCAGTTTTCCCAGCACCACTTACCAAAAAGACTATCTTTTCACCAATGTGTCCTTTGTCATAGATTAATTGACCATGTTACTACTTTGGGGCTATCAATTCTGTTCCATTGGCCCACAGGCCAGGACCTTATGCCAATACCACCCTCTTTTGATTATTATACTTTTGTAATATAATTTGAAATCAGAAAGTGTGATGCTTCCATTTTTGTTTTTTTTCCCAGTTTGAAACCATAGTTTAATTTTAATGTAGCTAGAAATCCAATAACTATGTATTTTTAAGCAGAAAAAAACTCCTTTACTTTTTCTTCTTACAGCATTGTTAGCATAAGAAAAAACATTTCTGGTTTAGAAATGATACTGAGTTTCTATGAAAATGAGGGTACTTTGTATTTGTGGAACTTAAAAGCACAGAACACATTTTCAGAAGACCACAAATTTTACTTTTACCCATTTGTGGTAATATTTGCAATGCTAGGATGTACTTAGGTAATATATAATTAAGCAAATTAAATAAGGAACCCCAAAAGGAACTGGTCTTGAGTTATTCACAGCACACATTAGAAATTTTTAGAGAGAACACACATTAACAACATCAACAACAAAAAACACTGGCAAGATCAAATGCAAATTTATATGCTGAGTATTTTTAAAAGGTTTAAAAAACATGTTCAGTTAGCATACAGCCTTTTCTCACTTGTATAACAGATGCATTTCTATCTGCTTGTGCACAGCAAAGGGTGAGAACCTGAATCAACTTACTTATGACTTCAGAAATGTGCTATTTCAGAAATGTACTCCATGGAATTTTCTTCACTGCTCCTATCACTATTTCTTCAAATAAGCAAAGTACAGAGGGTTTCATCCCTTAAAACTGTTTTTAAACACCAGCACTTTAAATTGGAAGATACGTAGAAACTTAGCAGTTCCTGGTACAGTGCCTGGACTTAATAAATGCAAGAGTTGAAATGTACAACAGAAAATCTATCATTTCTTTATCCTTGTAGGAGAACGAGGGAGAAACAGGAGAGATGGAAATACGGTGTAGTGTTTAAGAGATGAACAGGAGCACAATGACTCATAATACCATCAACTGCACACTAAAGAACCATGGAACTCATCAATTTTATAATTCATGCTGGACCAAGAAGTTTGGTTCCCTTCTATGTAGATCAATGAATTCAAACCTCATGCTCTCCAAAATATGAAGATGAATAATGTAAGCTGAACTCTAACTATAAAAGATACTTCCTGAGTAGAAGAAGACTAAATACCAAAGGGAATCCCTCTTTCCAACATCTTTTGATACAGTAATATTTCACTGAAGTGGAAACCTAACACTTAAGTATGAAATCTCTTGGCCAAGTAAGAAATTACAGCTGCTATGGGTATTTCCTTACATAATCACTATGTGTATTATATATTAAATTAAACCCAGCATTACATACGCTTGCATAATTATGCTGTGAATGGTGATAGCAGTGATGATGCCAGTTAAAAAAGGACTACCTTTAGCACAAAAGAGTAAGGGTGGGATGGGGGCGGGATGGGGGTGGTGAAAACAAGTAGAAAATACACGAAGAGATGGGCATTTTCTGACAAGGAAAGGTCATTCTAAACACAGACATATAAAAAGAAAAGTATCCCACTGCGTGTTAACGAGGCAAAACATTTTCTGTATCAGACAAGAACACAACTAAGTAATCCAACTCTACTGCAGCATTATAAAAATCCTCCCTTGACCACAGTGTAAGCGTAAATGCATCTGTACGAGGTGCACGCTATATAGAAGGAACGAGGTGGCTGCTGCCCTGCCCAGTACTTCAGGTCCCTACCCAGGTCCTACTGCAATACTGGCGGTCCCAATGGTTTTATCAAAATAAATCATGTTTAAAAAATAAAGCACTTAAAAAAGACACGTCAAAATGCCTCAGTAACCATACATCCAACTCAAACTGCATTTATTAAAATGTTATATTTGCCTTCTGCTAATAAACCTCTATTTCCCTCAAACTGAGCAACAAATCTTCCATACTGAAGTATCTTCCTTGCCCAATTAATCCAAAGGGAAAAAAACGGAGATGATTAGTAAAGAAAAATACAGGGATTAACACACCCTTTTAACATGTCTTTAAATATTTTTAAGGTTTAAAAAGTGTTTAAAGTTTGTAATTCCCAGTAGGAAACCATTATCTGAACAAACACCCTAATGGCAAAACACTGGAAAATGTTTCAGTTGCATGTGGGGCAGAAGGGTAGGGATTATCTTTACAGCACCCCAACTTTCTCCATGAGGTCAGAGGTACACTGACTCCTTCTCCTCCAAAGTTTGTATTATTGTGGCATCCACTAGGTGATCTAAGTTGCTTTTCCTTCAGCAAGGGCTTTCTTTGTCAGGAAGGCATTATGCTTGACCTCCAAAGTTGGCTGACGATTTACCGATGAGATTCATAACTTTTGGGTTGCTCTGACATCCTGACATATTTGCTGGGTTCTGGGCCACATCCTGGAAGGCCACCATCACTTCTGGATACTGCATGGCTTCCAGAACCTCTGGGTCACTGAGAATTTCACTGATCCCAGGCATTCCTGCCATTCAAAGCATTCCTTGAGGAAAATTACCAGGCATTCTGAGGAAAGACACCTGGGAAAGAGCCACAACGAGCTCCTTCCTGATTGTCCTCTGGCTTCTTCATTCCTCTGGGCTCTCTTATGTTCTTCTAGAGCTTTCTTAACCCTTTCTATTCTTTCTTTGGTCGCTTGCTCTTCCAGCTTTCACATACTTTCTTCAATATTCAGCAATTTTCTGGGCCCTCGGTTGAACTTCTTTCAGCATTGCACCAGCATCTTCATCATAATCTAGTTTACAAGTAGGGCAAGATCATATAGCCCAGAAGTCTGCGGTGCTTTCCCTCACCACTTGTAAGGCTGAGCTGAATCAGGGTTTATTTCAATAGCTCTATCACAGTCTGGGATGACAGCATTTGGCTTCTGTAATTTGATGAGGTCACGGGCTCTCTTGGCATACAGGATGACCAAGTGAGGATTCAGCTTGATGGCATCTGTGAACAAGTCAATGGCTTTCTGTAGTTCACCATCATTTAGGGCATCAATGGCAGCCACTGTTCTATCATTTGCTTGATCCATCATTTCCTGTTATCTCTATATTATCATCTCCCATTTCTTGAGGGGCATCAGTATCTGCTTCAATTACAACATCATTGTCAATTTCTAGATCATTTTCCTCACTTGAAGGTTCATCTGTCTTTATTTTCCTCTGCCTTCTTACTGGTTTTTCCTCCTTGATATTGTCTTCTCATTTAGTTTTGAGTAGCAGGTGCTCCACACACTTATGGGAAGCACATTTCCTCAATGTGCAGAACTCTTGGATCCTGCTTCCATATTTTCACAAAGGTCTGAAGCTTGCTCACTTTGTGGGGGTCCATGGTCCTGAGGTGGCAGGCGGAGGGCACGGCTAAGGTTATGCCTGATTCCAGGCATGGGTACTAACACTGCATGACCGTGTGGAAGGGGGCTGTTCTTTCTTAAGAAAGACTGCTTTAGCTATTTGGAGTCCTTTGTGATTCCATAAAATTTTTAGGATTGTTTTCCTATTTGTTGAATAATACCACTGGCTTTGGTATCAGAGTTTTAACCCTGGCCTTGCATAATGAGTTTGGGAGTATTCCTTCCTCTTCTATATTTTGAAAGAATTGGAGGATTAGTGTTAATTCTTTAAATGTTTGATAGCATTCATCAATGAAGCCATATGGTCATGAACTTATCTTTCGGGGAGTTTTTGATTACTGATTCAATCTCCTTACTTGCTATTGATCTGTTCAGATTTTCTATTTCTTCATGAGTCAGTGTTGGTAGACTGCATGTTTCTAGAAATTTATCCATTTCTTCTGGATATGTATTCTTACTAGTCTCTTAATGATCCTTTGTAGTTCTGTGATATAACCTGTAATGTCTCCTTTTTCATTTCTGATTTAATTACTCAAGTCTCCCTTTTTTTAGTCTAGCTAAAAGGTTTCTCAATTTTATCTTTGCAAAAAACCAGCTCTTATTTTCACTGACATTTTCTACTGTTCTTCTGGTTCTCTATTTCATTTTTTTCTACTCTTACTTTTGTCATTTCCTTCCTTTCTGCTAACATTCGGTTTGGTTTGTTCTTTTTCTAGTCCCTTGAGGTGTAAAATTGGTTACTTATTTTAGATCTTTTTTCCTAACAGGCCTTTATCACTGTAAACTTCCCTCTTAGAATTGTTCTTGCAGCATCCCATAGATTTTGGTCAGGTTTGTTTTTGTATGCTTTTTTGTTTTGTTTGTTTTTGTTTGTTTTTATATTTCCCTTTTGATTTCTTCTTTGACCCACTGTTTGTTGAGGGGTATGTTGTTTAATTTCCATACATTTGTGATTTTCCAGTTTCCTAGTGGTATGATTTCTAGTTTTATACCACTGTGGTCAGAAAAAATACCCAGTATGATTTTAATCTTAAATTTACTTAGATTTGTTTTGTGACTTATCATATGATCTCTCCTGGAGAACATTCTGTGTGTGCCTGAGAACAATGTATGTTCTGCTGTTGTTGGATGAAATGTTCTATATGTCTTCTAGATTCACGTGGTCAAAAGTATGGTTCACATCCAATGTCTCCTTGTTGATATTCTGTCTAAGTGATCTATCCATTTTTGAAAGTGGATACTGAAGTCTCCTACTATTATTTTATTGTTATCTATTTCTCCTTTCATATCTCTTAGTATTTCTTAATATATCCGGACACTCCAATATTGGGTCATATGTACTTATAATTGTTTTATCATATTTTTAAAGATTTTGTTTTTTTTTTTTAAGTAATCTCTACACCCAATGTGGAGCTCAAATTCACAACCCCAAGATCAAGAGTTGCATGCTCTTCCCACTGAGCCAGCCAGGTGTCCCTATTTGTTATATCTTTTTTTTTTTTTCCCAATTATTTTCAGAGAGACAAAGTGCAAGCACACACACATGCATGAGCAGGGAAGGGGCAGAGAGAGAGAGGGAGAAAGATAATCCCAAGCAGGCTCCGCACTGTCTGTGCAGTCTGACATGGGGTTCAATCTCACAAATGGCAAGATCATGACCTGAGCCAAAATCAAGAGTCAGACAATTAACCAGCTGAGCCACCCAGGAACCCCAGTTATACTGTCTCTACTTAACCATTTTTGGCTCAATTCTATTTTGTATGATTATCAGTATAGCTACATTTGCTCTCCTTTGGTTTCCAATTGCATGGAATATCTTTTTCCATCTCTTCGCTCTGAGGCCTTAAAGCTAAAGTGAGTCTCTGGTAGTCACTATAGAGTAGGGTTTTGTTTTTTTAATCCAGCCAGCCACTGTATGTCTTTCGATCAGAGAGTTCAATCCATTTACAGTAATTATTGATAAGACTTTACTAATTCCATCTTATTAACTGTTTTCAGGCTCTTTTTTATTTCCTTTGTTCCTTTCTTTCATCTCACTTCCTTCTTTTGAACTGTTGAAGGATTCATTCTCTTTATCTTTTGTGTACATACTGTAGGTTTTTGTTTTGTGGTTACCATGACTCACATAAAACTCCTTAGAGATATGTCTATTTAACACTGATAACAACTTTAATCTCATACAAAAACTCTCTTTTACTCTCTCCAATATTTCATAGTTTTTGATATCATAATTTACCTCTTTTTATACTGCATATTTCACAAATAAATTATGGTAGCTATAGTTTATTTTTAATTTGGCTAATACTTGCCTTTACCAATGTGTTGCATATTTTCATGTTTTCATGTTACTAATAATTAGTATCATTTCATTTCAGCTTGAAGAACTCCTCACAGCATTTTTTTCTTTTTTTTAAGTTTATTTTTGAGAGTGAGAGAGAGAGCACAAGTGGCGGGGTGGGGGGGTAGGGTGGGCAGAGAGAGAGAGGGAGACACAGAATCTGAAGCAGGCTCCAGGCTCCAAGCTGTCAGCACAGAGCCTGATGCAGGGCTCAAACCCACAAACTGCAAGATCACGACCTGAGCCAAAGTCGGACACTCAATCGACTGAGCCACCCAGGTGCCCCTCTCAGCATTTAAGGCAAGTCTAGTGATGGTGAATTACCTTAGCTTTTTTTTTTTTTATCTGGGAAAGTATTTCTCCTACATTTCTGAAGGATAATTTTGCTAAATAAAGTATATTTGTTGGGGGGCGCCTGGGTGGCTTAGTCGGTTAAGCGTCTGACTTTCGCTTAGGTCATGATCTCGCGGTTCGTGGGTTCGAGCCCCGCATCGGACTCTGTGCTGACTGCCAGCTCAGAGCCTGGAGCCTATTTCAGAGTCTGTATCTCCCTCTCTCTCTGACCCTCCCCTGCTCACGCTGTCTCTCTCTCTCCTAGAAATAAATAAAAATATTTTTTAAAAAAAGTATATTTGGTTGGCAGGGGTTGTTTTGTTTTGTTTTGTTTTTCTTCCAGGACCTTGAATAGATCATCCCACTCTCTCCTAGCCCATAAAGTTCTTGCTGGGAAATCTCCCTGATAGCCTTATGGGAGCTCCCTTGTAGGTTTTTTTTTCTTCTTTTGTTGCTTTTAAGATTATCTCATTGTCTTTGACTTTTGACTATTTTATTATAATGTGTCTTAAAAAAAATTTCTTTAAGTTGATTGTGTTTGATGTCCTACAAAAGCTTCATGAACTTAGATATCCAAATCTTCATCCAGATTTGGGTAGTTCTCAGTCATTATTTCTTTAAATAAACCTTCTGCCCCTTCTCCCTTTCTTCTCCTTCTAGAACTCAAGTGAATCAGGGGTTGTTCCTTTTGATGGTATCTCATAGAACATGCATTCTTGCAATCTTTTTCCCTTATTCTCCTCAGACTGGATAATTTCAAACTTTCGGTCTTCAATCTCATGGATTCTTCCTTCTGCTTGATCAAGTCTGTTGTTGCTCTCCACTGCATTTTTCATTTCATTCATTAAATTCTTAATTCTTCAGGTCCAAAACTTGATTTTCTTTTCTTTTTTTTATGATTTTTTTGTTAAACTTCTCATTTTATTCATGTATTGTTTTCCTGAAATCACTGAATTATCTGTGTTTTCTTATAGCTCACTGAGTTTTCTTAAAACAGCTACTTTGAATTTTTTACCAGGAAAATCACAGATCTCATTGTTTTTGAGTTTGGTTATGGGAAGACTGCTATAATCTTTTGGTGATGTCACATTAGCTTGATTTTTCATGTTTCTTGGAGTTGTGTGCTGCTGTCTCTGCATCTGAAGTAACAGTCATCTCCTCCAGTCTTTACTGGAGTTATGCCTTCCTTCAGCCCTGCTAGAGATTCTGAGAATTTCTTAGACTTTCTATGGATACCTCTGCTCCAAGCTTCTTGCCCCCTTTTGTGGAAGAGATCCTAAGCTTATAGGCCTATCTTCATCCTACAAAACAACAAGTTGAGTCCTGACAGCTTCTCTTTTGTTTTCTCAAAGGTGGTGCTACAGCTGAAGTTTGTGGTCTCTCCCTAGCTCACAGATTTGGGCCTGCTGCATATGCTTATTTGTCATCTTCCAAAGCTCACTCTCGCTACTTCCCACAAAAGAACAAACAGAAAGCTGGCCACACGGTGGGGGTGGATGGCACAGCACACAGGGAATGGGGGTGCCCATGGGCCTGTTGAGGGGGATCCATGAGTGGGGCTTTCCCAGCAGCTAGTGGGCAGGCTTCTTGGTGGAGTACACCATGCAGTAAGGGACGTGTCCTCTTTATGTCCTCAGAGTTCAATGTGTCACTTTCTCAGACTTCTGCCTCCCAATCCTGGAATTCCAGATTTAGTACTGGGGCCAAAGAGAAACAAGTACTTTTAGCAGCATTTACACAGGTGGGAAATGTGGGTGCTAACTTTCACACTCTCTCTTTTCCCCACTAAAAGAATTATAGACTGAGAAAGATCTCTCTTGGCCCTGGGCTATACCACCTTGGGGAAGGTGTGATGTGGGTAAAGTCAAACTGTTCTGATCCACTCTAATGTGTCCAAATGTTTTAGGTTTTTTTTTTCTTTCTTTCTTCCCTCTCTCTCTCTCCCTCTCTCTCTAATAAAGTGCTATATCTTAACCTCTGTAAATCTGGACTTCTACAAAGGCTCTCTTGTCCATAGGTAACTGTCTAGGTGTTTTCCAGTGGCTCCCAGACTTCAGTCAAGAGGAGCTAGAACTGGTTCATGGGTCATTTCAGGGTCCATAGCTGGGACAGTGGTCTGTCTGCCTATTATTCAACGCACAGGTGGGCAAGACTCCCACCAGATTCCTTGGTGTATGGTGTTGTATCCTACAGCTCCCACAAAGGCACTTTGTTCATGGATAGATACAGAATATTTGTTGTTGAGGGTGGTGGGGCAAAAACAAGGGATGTCTTATGCCACCATGATAAAAAAAAAAAAATGTTTTAGGGGCACCTGGGTGGCTCAGTTGGTTAAGCACCCAACTCTTGATTTCAGCTCTGAGCATGATCCCACAGTGTGTGGGTTCGAGCCCTCCATCAGTCTCGGCACTGACAGTGTGGAGCCAGATTGAGATTCTCTCTCTCTCTCTCTCTCTCTCTCTCTGCCCCTCCTCGGCTTCTGCTTTCTCTCTCTTCCAAAATAAACTTAAAAAAATGTTTTTAATCATATAAAAATATTAATGATTAAAATTCTAAACACAAAGAAAAAATAACAAAATATTTCCAAACTAGGCCCAAATAGTTTCCATTCCCAATGGGAAAGAAAAGTATTGCTATAGACAATCAATGTATTTTACTGTCTTGACTTCAGTGGACAAATGCTGTCCTAAGTAAGAGAGAAAACAATGGCTTACCCTCCCCATCCTAGGCCACTGCCCCACTTTGCTGGCCTTTATACCAAACTTCTTTAGGGCAGATCTTAATAATGAAACCTCTGTATTTTGATTAACACCCACATCTTTATCTGTTGTAACACAGCCTTTGGCCCATCCTTCCCCTGAACTTGTTCTTTGGAAATCCTTTTTCTTGTGATTAAAACTTCTCAACCCCTGCACAGTGTTTAACCCTAAGGTCACTCTCTCCCAGTTTGGATTCTATTAATACTTTTTTCAAAAAAAATTTTTTTTAATTTTTTTTTAATGTTTTATTTATTTCTAGGAGAGAGAAAGAGACAGCGTGAGCAGGGGAGGATCAGAGAAAGAGGGAGTGACAGACTCCGAAACAGGCTCCAGGCTCTGAGCTGGCAGTCAGCACAGAGCCCGACACGGGGCTCAAACCCACAAGCCGCGAGATCATGACCTAAGTGAAAGTCAGACGCTTAACCGACTAAGCCACCCA
This sequence comes from Crocuta crocuta, assembly GCF_008692635.1. NCBI lineage: Eukaryota > Metazoa > Chordata > Mammalia > Carnivora > Hyaenidae > Crocuta > Crocuta crocuta. Next base: position 773,816 of record NW_027527957.1, read on the forward strand.
GGCGCCCCCCAAAAATTTTTTAAACATTTTATTTTTTTTTTAAGTAATCTCAACATCCAACATGTGACTTCAAGCCTGAACTCTGAAGCCCAAGATCAAGAGTCACATGCTCTACCAACTGAGCCAGCCAGGTGCCCCTCTAATCTTTCTGATCACTCAGTCTGTCTCTGTCAGCTCCCTAAAACTGGGTACTACTCATGGTCTTGACTGTCCTGATCCCTCTTTTCATCTTCTCCTTCTTCTCTCTTAAGTATCTCATCCACATTTGTGTGTCCCAGTTATCTTTAACTAGCACTCCAGTTTGGTTGCTCCCAGATCCAACCTCTCTCCCAAAACTCAGTATTTTGAATTTCCAGCTATCTGTTAGTCTCCACATGATCTGGTTAAGCATAATGGCTCTTTTAAACAGACAGATCCACCCCCAGCTGTGTACCCAGCAATACACACAAGCAGTCCCTCTAAAACCCTCACTTTATTCACCACTTTAGGTCACTTACCATGGCCTGCTTTGAGCTGTACTGTCTTAATTTTTCATCATTGTGCATTTTTCTTCCCCTTGGCTGGATTCTTGGCAAAGATTCTCTGGCTAGGTCTGATTATCTCCTCAAAATAAATCAAGGTCTTCCACTAGCCTGCTGTCTTTGCTTATTGCATAAACTTGCCCGGTGGAAGAACTTCTATAATTGATAGTGCATTTCACTGCTCATTCTCCCTCAAGCAATCAAGACCAAGACCCACCTACACTTGAAACGGGGCCAGTACCTTCCTCCAGACACCTGCTTGCCCTCCTGTACTCCTTTTGTGTCTTACTGGCTCTCCTATCCACACCAATTCCAAGGCTAAATGAAATCTCAGTTGATTCCTCACTCCTTTTTCTCTCTTTATGTGGTAAGGCTTATAACATAAAATTTAGCATTGTAACTGTGTTTAAGTATACAGTTCAGTAGTATAAAGTATACTCAGATTGTTATGAAACAGATCTCCAAAACTTTTTCATCTTGCAAATATGAAGCTCTATACCCTTTTCCCCCTTCTATATTCCCTTCCTCTCTTTAAACCTGAAAATAAACTGTTTTGCAAATCCTGTTGATTCTTTCTCTGTAATGCCATAGAAAATTCTAAGATTCAGTGGGATACGGGATCTGAAAAGTCCCCAGACACAATTTTATTATGTCAGGGTAACCTCTAAAATTTTCATATTCAGTGGATATCTGGTATAGTTTACAGACATCAACAGACATCAAGACAATCATACCATTTTTGAACATTTACTGTAAGCGGAAGTTCTGCTTTATGTTGCACTAAAATCTTTCTCGCTCTTATTCTATAGCACTGATGCTAACTCTGCCCTCCACGGAATGAAATTACTCTCTCTTGCTCATGAAATTCCTTCAAACATTTACAGAGCATTATAGTCTCCCAAATATCCCTCCCAAGGTCTCTAAATTCATAAGTCTTTCAAGCAGTCCTTGTATAATATCATTTGGGGTCTTCAGTCTCTCTCAAAATATGTAACCTGAAAATGAACTCAACTTCATAGATATAGTCTGACCCGGGAAGAACAGAATGAGATAATCACCTTATGTCTTTCTAGACATAGTTACAATACTGTTATTGAATATAATATCAACTAAATCCCTCACACCTTTGAATTTGTGGTATTAGGCTAATACAAGCCTAATACTTGTCATAAAGCCAAGATAAAGAATTTTTTTCTTTTCACTCAATGAATTCTTTTTCAGCTTGCTGCACCTCAACAGGGTAAAGTTTAACAGCTACTGCAGACTGAAAATATGCACACACTAAAATACACCCACAAAATATTTACTTAAAAGGTAATGCTAGTTCATAGCAGCACTCTCAACAATAGCTAAAACATGGAAAGAGCCTAAGTGTCCATCAACAGATGAATGGATCAAGAAGATGTGGTTTATCTATACCATGGAATACTACATGGCAATGAGAAACAATGAAATCTGGCCATGTGTAGCAACATGGATGGACCTTGAGGGTGTTATGCTGAGCGAAATAAGTCAGGCAGAGAAGGACAAATATCATACGTTTGCACGTATAGGAGGATTAGGAGGAACTTAACAGAGGAACAAGGGGGAGAAGAAGGGGGGAAATGGTGGGGGAAAGGGAGAGAGGCAAACCATGAGAGACTCTTGAATGCTGACAAAAACTGAGGACTGATGGATGTGGGGGGAGGTGGGATGGGCATGGAGGAGGACACTTGTGGGGATGAGCACTGAGTGTTATGTGGAAACTAATTTGACAATAAACTATTTGTAAAAAAATTTAAAAAAAAAAACAAAAAAAAAAGGTAATGCTAAAGTGCAGATCATATCAGAGTTTACTGTGTTTCCTTTACTCACATCCAGGGTTAGTTTCTACATCCCCAATCGTGCTTTAGTCACCTCCTCTCTATCTCCATTATCATGGTTTTCTGTTGCCAACCTCAACTATTGTTTCCAATCCTTTCATTCACATGCTGACAGATTACTCTTGTTTAATAGCACAGAGCTTTCATTGTGACTTCAGTAACCTGCCCTTACTAGTGTTCCACGCTGCTGAGTAAAGCCAACCTACTTATGCTAGCATTCAATAATCATTCCTTTTCTCTAAACAAATCCCACAACTGCAGTAAGGCATAGTTCCCAGGAGTACAGACTATCCCATGAATATGCAATATACATTAAACACATATATTGTACATATAGGACATACAGATCCCTTCTTCCTTATTGATAAGGATTCTCTTCACTCTCTAGGGCAGCCACACTTTGCTGCCTGCTTCCCTTCAGCAACTAAAATAAGCTTATCAAGAAATGACTACCCTATGATCCAGCAATTGCACTATTAGGTATTTATCCAAAGGAGACAAAATTACAGATTTGAAGGGATAAATGCACCCCGACGTTTACAGTAGCATTATCAACAATCACCAAATTAAATAGAGAGCCCAAATATCCATCAACTAATGAATGGATAAAGATGTGTTGGGGCACCTGGGTGGCTCAGTCAGTTAAGCATCTGACACTTGATTTCAGCTCAGGTCATAATCTTATGGCTTCATGAGTTCAAGCCCACTTTGTGGGCTCAGCGCTCACAGTACAAGGCCTTCTTGGGACTCTTACTTTCTTTCGGCTCCTCCCCTGCTTGCATTCTCTTGTGTCTCAAAAATAAATAAACTTAAAAAAAATTAAAAAGATGTGGTGCATATATACAATGGAATATTTTTCAGCCATCAAAAAATTGAAATCTTGCCATTTGCAATAATGTGGATGGAGCTAGAATGTATTATGCTAAGTGAAATACGTCAATCAGAGAAAGACAAATACATGATTTCAGTCACATACGGAATTTAAAAAACAAAACAGATAAACATAAGGGAAGAGGAGAGGGAAACAAAACCACAAAAGACTCTTAGTGACAGAGAACAAACTGAGGGTTGATGGAGGGAGAAGGGAGGGAGATGGGCTAGATGGGTGATGGGCATTAAGGAGGGCACTTACTGTGATGAGTAGTAGGTGTTGTATGTAAGCGATGCATCACTGACTTCTACTCTTGAAACCATTATTGCACTGTATGTTAACTAAAATTTAAAAAATTCTGAAAACAAATAAAGACAACCCATAGGATTTGTTACACCAGGTTTATTGGGCTTATTAGCTCTGGTCTCTCATCCCAAATTACGTCTAATGAAATTGATAATAAAGTCCAAAGTTTTTCTTGTTCAATTTTGTGCCCAGTGATAAGCTACAAAGTACCCTTTATGTTTGATTTCTTAACACCAAACACTTTCTTGATCAAAATTAAGCCATGAAGAATTCCTATAATTTCTCTACATTCCATCTGGTGCAGAATTCCATCTGAGGAGTGAGGGTAAGTGCATGGATAACAGCAGTATTTTAACCCACAAAAAGCTCATCCCTGAGAGACTAAGTGTTTTTGGGAAAATAAAAGTCTCTCTGGTCTTCATCTTCCTAATTAATAAAATAAAATAAAAGTTATCTTAGCAGATAACTGCTGAGGTTCCTACAAGTACTAATATTCTGTGATTCATTCTGAATACTAGTCTCTAGGGGAAAAAATTACAAATACATACATACATATATATGTGTACGTATTTATATGTGTGTGTGTGTATATGTATGTATGTATGTATTTGGATATATTATATATATATATATCTCCAGCAGCTCCATTAACACAGATAGCTTTGGTGAAATCTAAAAACAGCTAACTCCTCTCCATGAGAAAAACTATCAACAAAGCAGAGTAGAAGAGATTGCATGTAGATATAGGACACAAATGAGGACCATAATGAATGTAAAAAATATAAAAATGATTAACTCTTGTAAGAAGCATCAATTAAGTTGGCATGAATTCATCAAGAAGTGCTGTATGTCAAATGCTTTCACAGTTCTCCAAAGGAAGAATCTTCTGTTATCAGTAAATTAACATTGCAATAGACCCTCAAATAATCACACCTATTCTTTAGTATGCATATCATACAGTCAAGGCTAGTAATACTATTATTAAAACCACTCTTGTGGGTGGCGGGGTGGCTCAGTCGGTTAAGGATCACACTCTGGCTCAGGTCATGATCTCACGGTTCGGTTGGTGAGTTTGAGTCCTCCATTGGACTCTGAGCCTGCTTCAGATTCTGTGTCTCCCTCTCTTTGTGCCCCTCCCCTGCTTGCACTGGGTCTCTCTCTCTCTCAAATTAAACATTAAGGAAAAAAAAAAGCACTCTCTCAACACAAGTTTCTTTCAAAAGGGCAGCCTTCAAAATCATGGGCTTATTTTGACAGATGTTTACCCCAAGCAGTGACTCCTAGCCTAAATTATAGAAGAGTGGGCAAATGATTGAAGCAAAATGATTGCAAAGGAAAAAAAGGCTATGGGAACAGCTTTTATAAGAGAATAGGCATAATGTGAACACGGTGAATCTGGATGTAAGTGGAATATTACTGGCCTATAAACTCCTTGTAAGCAGGGGTTACATCGCACTGAGCTTATCACCCCCAGCAGTCTGGGTGGAAGGCACATAAAGAGGGGAGCTTTGAAATGACTGACCACTGAGTCTAGGCTGAACAGCCAAGAGATTACTGGGGTACTGGCATCAGAGAGTACAAATTTATGAAGAAATACAAGAGCAGGAAAAGGCAGGAATATTGTCAGCACAAAGGCTGAAACCCTGGCGTCCCAAATACCAACAAGGTTCACCACACCCCAGAACTGGGTTTTAAGGTGGCAGGTAGGTTTATGGAGGAAAGATGGCAGTCACAAGCAACTATAAAGGAGTCTCAAGGAAGTCAATGATATAGACTGTGAAATTGCTGATGCCAGGAGAAAAGAAGTAGAGACGGAAGAGACAATCTAGATGTCAAAAACAGAAGTAGACACAGAGGCCTGGAGAGAAATCAGGCTGCAGAGAGAATGCTTTAGGCTGACAGCCAGCCAGTGCAGAACCAAGGATGGTGACTGGGATGGAACAACAGTCTGAAGTCATATCCCCTTACCCACCTTCCCGGGTCTGGTGGTCCCCTAAAAACGTTTGCCCCCAGCACACAAGTCGGGGGGGAAGCAAAGTTTTGTTTGTTGTTTTTTACCTGTTACCTTTTATGATTTAGTTTTTATAATTTACATTCAAGTTAGTTAGCATACGGTGCAACAGTGATTTCGGTAGATTCCTTCATGCCCTTTATCCATTTAGCCCACACCCCCTCCCACAACCCCTCCAGAAACTCTCTGTTCTCCATATTTAAGAGTCTCTTATGTTTTGTCCCCCTCCCTGTTTTTGTATTATTTTTGCTTCCCTTTCCTTATGCTCATCTGTTTTGTATCTTAAAGTCCTCATGAGTGAAGTCATGATACCTGTCTTTCTCTGACTAATTTTGCATAGCATAATACCCTCCACTTTCAACCATATAGTTGCAAATGGCAAGATTTCATTCTTTTTGATTGCTGAGTAACACTCCATTATATACACACACACACACACACACACACACACACACGTACATACATACACACACATACACACCACATCTTTTTTATCCATTTGGGCTCTTTCCATACTTTGGCTATTGTTGATAGTGCTGCTATAAATGTTGGGGTGCATGTGTCCGGGAAGCAAAGTTTTATTTAACACGAAGGGTGAGGGGACATACATGAAAGCAGGTGGGCATATGAAAAAGTTTGTTCATAGTACAAGTATAGTGGAAAGGCTAAGTGGAGGGCAGCCTGGGCCCAGGATATAAAGAGATAACAGGGTTAAGAGCAAGAGGAGAATGAAAAATTAACTGCAAAGTATGGCAGTGACTGGAGAAGACTTCTTTTGGTTGTCCTGATACTGAAGAATGCAGAGTGTTCACCAATCCCAGAATTTCAGCTGGACCACTGGCTTGAAAATGATACTGCGAATTTCCCCAGAGATCACTTAGAACTCACAGTAAGTAGCTTCTCAAATTTTTCATGTAGGGAGTGGTGCGATGAAGGGATGACTAAGAATCTAAAACTATTGTTTCCCTTAAATCTGTTTGAAATTCTTATAATTCTACAACTGGCGGCTTTCATTTATCAACATAGAAGATTAAATAAAATTCATATTTCAAGTTAAAATCTAACTTCCAAAACAGTCTGGGCCTATTAAATACATCAAAACTAGTAACTTTGGTTTTTATCTCCTCTATATTTATATCCTGAAGAAAATGCTAAAGGTATTTGTGACTTGGGACATGGTTAAAATATGAATGACACTGAAAACACATGGTAAATAAAAGCGTCTACAATCCAGCATTATCCAAACAACTCTATACAACTTGCAATTAAGTGGGAATGTCTTCTTTTTTTAGGTTTGAAGGAAACATAATTTCATATAGCTTTTAGCTAAGAAAATAACCATTCAAGAACACAACAAAGGCTGATGACAGTCCAGAACACCATGCCTCAGCATGCAGATCACTTCCCTGGCCAGTCTGGTTGCCCTCCGTTGTCCAGGACTTGAAGAACATATCACTACATGCCTTGGTGAAGCGGAGTGGACCCGTGTGACAGGCTGTGACTGCCAGCGTCATGCTGCTGAAGCCACGAGAGCAGTAGCATTTATACCTTCCCTGTCCAGAACTTCTATCCTGCCTACTTGGTTTCTCACATTTTTACTGTCTTTAAAAATGTGATAGTATGAAAAAATAACAAGTTCATATAAGAGATTTCCACGGAACATCTTAATTCTTTCATTACACCTGTATAATTTAATTTAGTTACAATAAATACCAGAGAGCTCTTTATTGATCTGAAAGAGACAAGAATAAAGCAGATCTTATGTCCAGAATCTCTGGTGAGTTTTCGAAGGACAGGAGTGCTCCAGTCTCTGAAATGCAGGCATACTTTGGATCAGAAAGTACCCTGAGGTTAATAAGCAAGCCTTCTTTCCTTGCCCATCCTTTCTCTCTGCCAGCTCCCCTCTCTCCTCCCTTCTTCTTTCTTGGTGTGTAAGTATGTCTGTATGAACCCATCTATTATTGCTCTGTATTCCTTCCTTCCTTTCCTTCTTGCCTAGAAAGGCCTGTCACAGGCCCTACCTAGCCCACTATCTAGGACAGAAAAATGAAAAAGTAAAGTATTAACTTTCTCAATTGCCATTGTCCCCCTCTACCGTGCCAGATTTTTTCACCTGCTGGATGGTTTGAACTTGAAAGCCATTGAGGAATTTGGGCAGATGCATAAAGTTCTTGAATTGTACAAAGAAAGAAGGGTAGGACTAAAAAACAATTATTAGTTTACAAGAGGAAAAAAGACAGTTCCCTTCCTGCATGGACTCCTGACCTCATCACCTCCTATTTGCTTAAGATATAAACAACAATCAGATTATATTCACTAGGAAGAACAACTGTTTTTTAGTATTCTACTGAATTACGTATTTTAGAAAGTTTGTTATTAATATACCAAAGTATATGGAAATAGTTTCATTATATGAAGTCGGTCACTCCAGTTTTATTTCTTTAAAATTATAAGAGTGAAATACATAGATAATATGACAGAATGGCATACAATTCAAATAATACATATTCAAATAATATAAGAATATGCAAAAATTCATCAAGATGTAGACTTACCATTTGTACTCTTCTATATATACACATTAGATTTCATTAAAAATAATAACATAAAAAATAGTAACAGAGGAGGGGGACAGTTAAAACAGAGGGATATATAGTTGAACAAGATTTTCCATGAATTATAACACTTAAAGTTCAATGATGAACACTATTCTATTTTTATGTGTCACAGTTTTTCATAATAAAAGATGCTGTAAAATGTTATAAACTCAAGCAAATATAAGATTTAAATGCATGGTATAAAAACAGTATATCCTTTAAGACTAGACTTTGATTTAAAACATAGTACATTAAAAGTTAAGAACTGGGGTGCCTGGGTGGCTCAGTCAATTGAGCATCTGACTCTTGATTTCAGCTCAGGTCATGAGCCTCACGTTGAGCTCCACACTAAGCATGGAGCCTACTTGGGACTGTGTGTGTGTGTGTGTGTGTGTGTCCTTCTCCCCGTTTCTCTCTCTCTCTAAAATATTAATTAATTAACTAGTTAAAAGGTGCCTGGCTGGCTCCGTTGGTAGAGCTGATCTCAAGAGTTATGAGTTCAAGCCCCACATTGGGCATGGAATCTAGCTTAAAAAAATGTTTTTTCTTCATAATGTTGCTGAAAGTGACAAAACTCTCCACGAAAACATCTTTGCAAAATTATGAAGCACTTACAAACTAAGACATAGAGATGTTCAAATTCTGGCAAAGAATTTCATATTTTGTACTATACAGTAAATTTAAGATTTTAAATACGAGAAAAAATTAAATCTAATAAAAACCTCCTAAATACACAGAAAATGAGTTGGTTCTGATAGGAGCTGAACTAAGAGTTCCAGTATATCATGTGAATTATGCGTGGGCATCTTTTGCATAAACCCTGCTTTACTCATTCTGTCCCCAGCCCCTCTCCCTACCTCTTAAAAGTCAGTAATGTGCATCAAGTGATATGAGACAACGAGCTGCCCAAGAAAGATATGTTAAACAGTGATTGTTTCCTGCAGAAAAAAAGCATCCAAAAATATACAAGCCTCCTTCATTCTCCCAATATAAATCACTTATAACAGGCACATTATGTCTAGAGTTAATGGATCTTACAGATTTAGAAGGAAAATTTTCTATTTAGCTGAAGAACAGCTGAAGAACACTGGAACACATCACTGAATCCAAATTTGTCTTTGGTTGTTCTTAAAATGCCTCATCCCACTCAAAAGGATTACATGAATATCATTATATATGACAGGCATTCCCCAACTTACAGAAGGGTTATGTGCTAAAAGTTCATCTCTAAATAAGCTTTCTGAAATTCAGATCACATTTTCCCACTGAAAGAATTTTATAAAGGGTATTCAGTCAGTTCAGTCAGGCCACCCTAAGAAATCTATAAAGTTCAAATTTACTGGACCTTTTATGCTTCTCTGCAGCATTGTGGGTTTTTTCTTTTCTTTTTTCCAACTAGCCACCTTACCATTATTTCTTTGAAAAATGCAACGGGATTCTAGGAATACTCCTCTCCAAAGCTTTGTGCTTGCACACACACACGCAAGCGCGCGTGCGCACACACACACACACACACACACACACACACACACACCTTGCCCAGGTCTATGAGCCACAATGTCCTTTACCCATCAGAGTAAATACAATATAGACAAGGGGCTCTCACATTTGAAGGCTGAAGGAAGTTAAGATTCTGTTCTTACTGGGTCTCACAAGTACAGGACAGAGATGGTGGGGTGCAACTTCCACCAGGCTTACCTTCTCAAAGATGATATAAAAAATTAGAAACTTCCTAATAATCACTTTTAATATGTATCTATTAAATGCTTATAAACTCAGAGCAAAATCAATTTGAGGTGACTTTTGTGTTCTTTAGCTACACCCAAAGCTGTAACAAGAAATCTCCTGGACTGGAGAGATGGGGGGATCAGAAGGTCCTACACAGCAACCAAAGTGATGGCCTCCTTGACAAGAGTAAGGGGCCGCCCTCTACCACAGGACAAGGTGCCAGCAGGAGGTCTTGAGAACTACTGTCTAAGAGAAAGTTTCCTGTATCTGAGATGTACTTTTCCACTCTGCCCAAAGACAACTAGATTTCTTCCACCTTGAGAATGTTTAAGCCACCAAATTGTTCTCCTGGGTACAAGAAAAAGGTATAAGAAGCCACAGAAATGAAATGACTTAATTTCATATGCAAATATTGTCTCATGCCTGTTAATTTGACAGTTTGAAAGAAAAAGATGTAGGGATTCAATACTTGCATGAAACTGCTATTCTATTCTTTAGGCCCATATCAATTCATAAAGCTTTTTTAAGGCCAGAATTTTATAAGCATGCTTTAATTATGCAGTGATACATGGTAAGACTTTAAATGTATTTTTATAAAGTTCAGATCCAGAAACATGACATAACTTTTCAAAAATCACTACAGAATCTTCTCAGAACTCAGAGTTCCAGATTCCTCCCTGTCCCAAACTCAGCTGAGGGCTACTCTACTTGCCTGCATAGGTGTTGGCTTTGTTCAGGAGGTCTGTGCATGCATGCATATCAGCAAAAGCCCGAATTCCTAAGCAGTTGACAGGGTGAAGCTGAGATTCCAAAAATTCACAGCAAGTCTTCTTCACATCCTGTAACTGTAACAGCCCAGCTGCTGGGAGAAGTACCTGCAACATCCAAGGAAGTAGTTAGGCAGGTGAGTGAAAGAACAGTCACTACTTACCACTCCTAGATGGGGCACAGCAGGTGCAGCCAGACCTTACTATCTGCATCCAGACCCAAACACTCCATAGGAAAGGAATGTAACAACCATCAGCCCAAAGGGCGATGCCCCACATTCCCCATAATTTCTACAGTATCTTTCAAAGATCTCTTCTTGGTCGTAAGAATAGAAGAGACAGCAGGGGCGCCTGGGTGGCTTAGTCGGTTAAGTGTCCGACTTTTGCTTAGGTCGTGATCTCGCGGTTCGTGGGTTCGAGCCCCGCGTCGGGCTCTGTGCTGACTGCCAGCTCAGAGCCTGGAGCCTATTTCGGAGTCTGTATCTCCCTCTCTCTCTGACCCTCCCCTGCTCACGCTGTCTCTCTCTCTCCTAGAAATAAATAAAAATATTAAAAAAAAAAAAAGAATAGAAGAGACAGCAGATCACATTAGATTAATGGTTCTTTTTATAAGTATAAACGAAATGCAACTTTGAATTTTAAAAATATAAATTATTAGGATGCTAGGGGGTGCTATGGTTCAGTGAAAAGGCTTTTTCCCCTTAATTCAAGCAGTCATGAGCTTCAGCGATGTGTAGGGAAGGCATGAGCCCAAAGTAATACATATCACAACAAAGCCTCATTTGTTCTCCCCCTGTCTGAAGAGCACAACAAACTGCTTTCCTTATGAGGACAGAACAGTTTTAAATTCAACAGGCTCTGTACAGGCAGACAGCCTCTCTCAAATGTAATATATGTGCTAAAAAAGAGAACACAAAAGGTAATTACATAATATGAACTTTTTAATTTGTATTTTTATTTGTAGAACTTCAAGAGATTTTGTATTAATTATAGGTTTTTCTATGGGATTTAACCAGTATCTTGACTATAAATACTATATTCAATACCACAACTACTTCTCAAACAGGTCAATAATGGAAACGTTTTTTCTTGTGAGTTACTGTGAAGCTATGTTAAGTAACCCATCTGAAAGTCAAATTAAGTGGGAAAACTTCATAAAAAACGAAGTTCTTGAACATCTGCTGCTCTTTTACGAAAGGCAAAAGAAAAAAATAAGCCTCAACTATTAGAACAATGGTCAATTTTAGAAAAGATCACATTAGCATAAAAAAATAAGTAAAACCTAAGTTCCTTCAGGAATTAACTTTCATATATGCCAAGCTGTAGCCCAAAGAGAAAAGAAACAGTAGTTCTGGAAAGGTTTTATAATTTTCTTGTATCTATGTAATAAGTCCTAAATGTGGAAAAGAAAAGATATGCTTGTGTCTTTCCATAACAGAAACTACTCTATTTTTTTAAAGGAACCACACTTTTAACTTTCAAATCTAAAGGGTGCGTGTGTATTAACCCACATGCATAAAATCAAATGGTCACGATTTAAAGACTGAGAAAATAACTTTATGTTTTAATGCAACTGTACCAACTAATACCAATTTTCTCTAAAAATATACAAACAGTATCTAGGGGGCTTTTCCTTCTGAATTTAAGAAAAGTAAAGTGAAAATAATGCTGTTTCTAGCCAAATCTTTTGTATACTATGTATAGCGTGTTTCATTATGTTATGAGAATGATCTCCATGGAAACCTTTAGTTGTTGATAATTTGCAAATTGGAGGTTTTTCTACACTCGTATAATTGTGCTCTGAAGCAACGTAAAATACGTTCCAAGATGCTTAACAGCACTGCCATTTAATTCAGCAAACACATACAGTTAAGAAAGTGGTCTTCGGTGTAAGATTCAATCTCTGTGAAATTTGCACTAGTAATGATCACCCATCTAATCAGCATTTTCTCAGATACAATATGGTGTGGCAGAGTAGTATTGAAACTGCTTGGTAATAGAGAAAGACAGGAGCTTTGGGGGAAAAACATGGCTGAGCAGAAATGGACTCACTCACGCACTGGTTACACTGGCTCAAAGTTCTTGAAAAACAATTTGCCCATTTCAATCAAAATTACAATGCACAGGTATGCCTGGGTGACTCAGTCGGCTGAGTAGCTGACTCTTGATTTCTGAGCAGGTCATGATCCCAGAGTCGTGGGTTCGAGGCCTGCACTGGGCTTCACACAGAGTATGGAGCCTGCTTAAGATTCTCTCTCTCCCTCTCCCCATCCCCTGTTCACAAGGTCTCTCTCCCTCAAAAAATTTTTAAAAAATACAAATACGCATATTCTCCAACCCAGCAATTTAACCTATTGATACACTAACAAATGCACAAAATCTCACATGCACAAGACATTAATTGGAGCACTTCTGTGGGTAATAGCAAAAGTTAGGGAAAAGCCTAAATGTCCACTGTAAGGAAACCAATTAAACAATATCATCCTTTCAATGGAATACTCTGCAGTCATTCAAAAGAATGAGGAAACTATATGAATGGGACAGTTTCTAAAATACATTCTTCAGTGAAAAAAATTAGTGACTGATTCACACTAAAGTACAGATATAGTCCGTCACTTATATACACATCCATCTAAAAAAGCAGCTACAGCAAGCTTTTAAAATTTTTATTTTGCTTCCTTACTTTCAATTTCATCACTACCAAGCCCAGATCTACCTTATCAGGAGACTCGAATTAATAAAACTGTGGAATATATAAACCAGGAATAGAAAAGTTATTCCAATTGTGAGCCATGTAGCTAGAAAGTCATGTATAATTTTAATTCTTAAATGACAATGATGAGTCAAGTGGTTCCATGTTTGCAAACAATATATATTAAATACACCTTAAAGGCTAGTCAAATGTATAAGACAAGCTTACTCATAATTTCGTTGTCAGTAAATCCCCTCAAGCTGCCTCAGTTTTATGATATTATTTTACTAGGACTAATTTCAATAGCTCCTAATTATTAATTACATCCAGCTTCAAAAACAATGAGTAATTGGCCCAGGCTTACTACCATGACCCACAGCCACTCATGATGGAAATAGGGACACCGCCAGGGCCACACCAACTTTATGTATTAGACAGACGGCAAATACAAAACAAAAAGTGCTCCTAATTTCAGATGAACCACATCTCACAATCAGAACCACGCGGTTGGCAGCCTGTGAGCTGGATGCCTCGGGATCAAATGAAATCAAACCTTCTATTTTGTCCGATAAAGAAACCAAACCATAGAAGAAGCTGGAAGACTTGACCAAGCCATACCACTGGTCAGTGGAAAGCGAAGAGTATAATCAAATTTACCAACTCTTTGGTCTTTCTACTACCTTGAGCCCTATCTAGAGGTGCAGAATGGAAGTGCTTGTCCAAGTTTTAAATCTCCAACACTGCTCTTTTCAGCAAGAGTACTAAAGACGACAATGATTTCAACAACTTATTCTCGCAATTGCTTCCATATACTGAGTAATTACTACATCAGGCACTGTGCTAAGCACTTGGCAGGCCATACTTCATTATCCCCATTTTACACAAGTGAATAGAGAAGGTTGGAGAAGTTGGGTAACTTGCCCAAAGTCACAAAGGAACAGGTTGAGCCTGCTGTGAGAGCAGTATTTAGCCATAGTGAGTTACAATGCTTTTAGATGGCACACAGATAGACATTCTTACATTAGGGATATGATTGTAAAGTTACCAACTATTTATTTCAATAATATAAATTCTATCTTAAGAACATTTATTTAAGCAAGAATTGAGTGAATGTAGAGAAAAACATTAAGTATTTAATAAAGCGTCAGCAATACAGAATATAGCAAAATCATGGAAGTGTACACAAACTACTAAACTTTAGAAAACTCTGAATTTAAAAAAAAAGAACGAAAACTCTGAATTGAGAAATCATATTAATCTTTCAATATCTGAGAGCATTCTGATTCTTATGGTTTTTACATACCACTGAAAAGGAAGGATGTGCTTTAATCTGGGGCTATCACAGTCCCCTGACATATTTTCTAAGAGTGGATAAACTCTACTATTAGTAACAAATGTGGTAAACACCTAGCAATGTAAAGAAGTGGTTTCTTAATTTGCTATTTAGGTCACAAAAATATCTTGGGCATTGTAATTAAGAGGTCTGAAGAATAAATTTATGGCTTTAAAACTAATTTTTCTGAGCTCCCTAGAGCAAAGGTGCAGTTGAATAGTGCTGCTTCTTATATGAAGTAGAATTATGTTGACACAATAAGCCTCCGGCCACATAGTATTATGACCCAATGGAAATTTCCACTTGCTCCATTTTTCCAAACACTAGTATTAACCCTGAGATTGATGAAAATCACCCTAAGGCGCTCTAAGATCTAACTGAAAGGAGGGCCATAGTCCAAAAGTTGAAATATTTCTCTCGATTATGTTAAGCCCTAAGAAGAAATACAAAGTTGGCAGCATGTCTTGGGGCCCAGCCTTTCCCTCTCCTTCCGGTAGCCTCCTCCCTTGTTTCCCCTTTAGTTCTATTCTATCCACCCAGAGCTTGTCCACTTGGATCCTGGTGTTTTCATCATGATTTCTCAGTCCCTTTCAGGTCACTACTAACAGCATCACACCATTTCATCTGCTTTGTAACACTCACCAATGTCAGAAATGATTTTATGTATCTGCTCGCATGTCTACTGTCTCTCTCCCTGTAAAATAATATATGCTCTGGAATAGTGGGGTCACATCTGTTTTACCCCCATTGTAACCTCAGGTACTACGAGTATCTAGAGGTACAATAAATGAATCAACCTGAATGTAAATTAATGTGTTACTCTCATGGGTATTTATATTTTAAGAGAGATACAAATTTGGATGTCCTTTAACCCAGAAATGCAAACTCTATTTCCAGACTAAACTATATGGGACACCTGTGTCCTACTGCAAATCCTCTTAGCCCCAACTCTTGATCAAGCCACCATTGCAGCAACCAGGTCCGAGGAGACTTTGATCAGCTTTGTAAAAATGTAACTTACCCCTGCCTCATCCCACCTCCTACCAGAACTCTCTGTCTTCCTAGCCAGGGAATGCACTGGGGACTCACACCTGCACTATCTGGAAGCAGAGGGGACATAACGCTTATGGGCCCACCCTGACCTATGGAGAATGGTCCAAAGAAGGATGATGGCCAGGTGCTTCCTCTCTTTATTCTTAAGCAGGTACTTCTAAGACACACTTCATAAGCCTCCTCAGAAGGTCCTGGTAAGAACAAACATCTTACATTTAGCTGTGACCAGATCTATACCACACTTTGAATTGGTTTTCCCTCCTTTCCAATTCAAATTCCCTGTTCATTCACTGTTGCTCTCTTGGATCACTTTCGAAATAAACTAACTGCATGAAAGCTTGCTTTCAGGAGAATCCCAGACCATTACATTGCACGTGGAATAAACTGTAAATGTGAATATACTTAGTTATAAGAATATGAATTATACTGCTGTTTGTAATATTAAAAATTGAAAAGAACTCAAATGTCCAATAACAAGAGATAGATGAAATAGATTCTGCACTATCAGTAAAATTGATTACTTTGTAAAAGTTAAAAGAGATACAATAGACACATATCTAATGACCTGGAAAAATATTCCTAATACACTTAATATGTAAAGATAATTTCTAAACAAAGTATACAATACAATCCCCTTCTCTGTAAACACACAGACACAACATAGAGAGCACAAGAGGAATATACCTCAATTGTTAAGAGGGATTATCTCCGGTTAGTGGCAGTATCCAGACTATCTATTTACTTCTTTTTATTTGCATTTCCTAAATTTTCAATAATGAATATGCACTGTTTAAATAGTCACACAGTATTTAAAAGAAACTCGGGGAGAAGCAAGCAAAAGACTGCCTTTCTGGATCTCGAACTCCAGACAATATAGCAATGGCGAAGGGAGCTATGTATTTAATAATTATCACCTACTGCTTGCCAGACATTGCCTCAGTTTGACCTGTACTCTGAGTATCAGGAGTCTCAAAGGCCTATGATGATCAAACTGGCATTTTGTAGAGTGTTACGTAGGCTCCACACGTTACTCTTCTTGTTCATGTGAATAGCACTGTCTCCAAGTGCTGGGAAAAACATGAGGCAAAAGAACATGACCAGCTGGGGCGCCTGGGTGGCTCAGTTGGTTAAGTGTCCGACTTCGGCTCAGGTCATGATCTCACGGTTTGTGGGTTCGAGCCCCACGTCGGGCTCTGTGCTGACAGCCAGCTCAGAGCCTGGAGCCTGTTTCGGATTCTGTGTCTCCCTCTCTCTCTGACCCTCCCCTGCTCACACTGTCTCTCTCTCTCTCTCAAAAATAAATAAAACATTTTAAAAAATTAAAAAAAAAAGAACATGACCAGCTGATTAAATAAACTTAAAATCTACCACTTTAGTCAATAGAAAAAAACTATTTTCACCTAGATATGCTGATTTCCAAAACGTGGAGACAATAAAAGCCTGAACACTTTGCACTGCGGAGACACATTCTGCAATGAACAAAAGAAGCAGGGGGGGAGCTACCACTGATGAGAGAAGACAAGTAGAACGCTAGACATGGAAGACACCCGAGACAAACAATTAGCAACCGTGTGACACGCTTACACCAGCTGCACATTTTAAAGTAAGATGCTTTCATCCTACTTCACTTTGTTTGACAAGCCAAATTATACAGAAGATGTTTCGTGTAGACAAGTACACTCCTTCTGCTTGGCTATGAGGATCTGCAATTTATTTTCAGCTTGGGCATTTACTCCATAGCGGGAAATAATTTATGTAGTAAGTCTTTAAATCCAGAGCCATTAGCAGTGTGTTTATTAGAAGAGACTACCAAGGGGTCTGACGGCTCCACAGACAAGATTTCCAGATGTCTATGAAAGCATGCAAATATGAAACAGCTCAGTCACTGTTAACTTTACAGTAAGTGCACTGGTAAAAAGCACGGTTTTTTTTAATTAATTCTCCAGCCATTTTATATTCACATCAGAAGCACCTGTTTGTTTACAGAGCAAGGGCCTTGTGTGCCAGGAATGACCTGAAAACAAACAAGGAAACAGCTGTTCAAAGTACACACAGAGGAGGAAGAAATTATCCCCAAACTTAAAGAAGCTCTACGTTGCTGGAGCAAAAAAGCCTCACTATGAAATAAAACCTTAACTTTTATTAGCATACATCTTCTAAAATCTGCTTGTAGCCTCCAAATTATAAATAAGTCATATTTCACAAGTTTACTTTTTCAGTTGGCTACTTACTACTCATTTAGTCGTAGAAACAGTATTAAAAGTTATAAATCTCAAAACCAACGGATATAACATTACTACTGGACTGCTGTGACCCTATGCGGCACTGGGTACAGGAAAGAAGGAGAATGAAAGTTTCCTTCCTCTTTCTGGGGTGCAGGCCTGGGTGGGGGCAGAATTTTGACATAGGAAGTGTTTGCCTTGGCATCCTGCCACCTCATTCACATTTATACAACTCAAAGCCCTAAACCTTGGCCACCAGGAGTCAGCCTGTGCTCTGTGCACCCAGCTATGATTCTCCACACAGATCTGCCTTTCCTGACTAAGTGTTTCATCCTATAAATATACTGACCTCACTTCCTTCCTCCCAACAACCCCCACCCCAAGCTCCATCTCTCAGGAAAACTACTGCCAGCAGAATCAAAATGAAAGCCGTCTTATTATTAATTCATACTCATTGTTAATAACGCATCACCTTCCAGGACAAATCCCTTCCAGGGATATTTAAAGTTTTCAGAGAGGCTAACTCTTATTAAGCAGAAAATGTCTGTAATTGAGGTCATTTCCAATAGTCTAATAAATGAAGCAAAAAGGCAAAAGTGGTATGGAAAGAGGAAATATGTAGGCAATGTGGCTTTCCCACAGGCTGAAAACCACCTGTCCTATACTACCCTTTTAACAACTGCTTTTTCCATTCTTTTTAACCTAAGTTTTCTCTAAAATTTCTAACTTATTCAACAGTGGCGCAAATGTATAACAAAGGCAGCACCCACCTTGTCGAGTTGTTGAAAAAAATTAAATGATTGTCTACCATTCAACACAGTGCCTGGCACAGGGCAGAATAGCGCATTAGCTCCAATTCAAGGCATTGCTTCTTGGATTGAATCCAACATTCAATCCCATGACAAGAGAATGCCAGGATTTCCTTTCTCCCTAACAAGATGATGTTCTATGCCAGATCATTTACAATAAGTATAAGGTTGCTTTCTTTTTTGAACAAGTATTCCCAAAGTAAAAGATATAATCCAGGACACTTTGGGAAAGAACAAACACACCATATGAAAATGGGAAATATAGGGGCACCTGGGAGGCACAGTCAGATGAACATCTGACTTTGGCTCATTGCTGTCAGCCTGTCAGCACAGAGCCCGTTTTGGATCCTCTGTCCCCATCCTTTTGCCCTTCCCCCACTTGTGCTCTCCCCAAAATAAATATTAAAAAATAAAATGGGGAAATATATTTGATATCCCACTAGTTATTAAATATATATAAATTAAAGTAATGAGACCGCATTTTATAACTACTAATACTTTTAACAACATATATTCAGGTCAAGGTATAATAAGCCTTGGCCCCTATCATGTTTTTGCCTTTGCTGTAAACTAGTCAACTCTCTTGGAAAGGAAATAGGCAAGAGGCACCTGGGCAGCTCAAATCAGTTGAGTATTTGACTTTGGCTCAGGCCATGATCTCGCAGCTTGTAGGTTTGAGCCCCTCATAAGGCTCTGTGCTAACAGCTCAGAGCCTGGAGCCTGCTTCTGCTTCTGTCTCTCTCTCTCTGCCCCTCTCCCACTTGCGCACTGTCTCTCTCTCTCTCTATCTCTCTCTCAAATATAAATATTTTTAAAAATTTTTTAAAGAAAGGAAATAGGCAATATTCATCAAGAGCTACCAAAAAATACAGAAGTTTAAAGACTTTGGTGCTGGAAGTATGTTCCGGAAAATCTATCCTCAGAAAATAGTTCAACAACTAGAAGAGACTAAATCCATAAATTTTATTTTAGCATTATTTATAAGAGTTCCTAGGGGAAAAACCAGAAACAACTATGGATTTAACAATATGGCAACAATTAAGTGAATTATGTTAAAACATGATGAAACATTATAATCAATGACAATGAAGACTAATTATGGTTTTAAAAAACTAATATTTCTAAAATATTTGCAGGGGTTCCTGGACGGCTCAGTCAGTTAAGCATCCACCTTTGGCTCAGGTCATGATCTCCCAGTTTGTGATCTGACAGCTGTGACAGTGTAGAACCTTGAGTAGGACACTCAACAGACTGAACCACCCAGCCACCCCAAGGCAATCCAAAACTTTAAATACATCTCCATCATCACTAAACTGCAATAAACCCATACAATGGAACACTCAGCATTTAAAAAAAGGAACTAACTACTGAAACATGCAGCAACACAGTTAAATCTCACAAATATTATGTGGTGCCAAAGAAGTCAACCTCAAAAGAAAACATTACGTATGATTCTATTTAAATAAAGTTCAATAACAGGCAAAACTAATCTGTTATAACAGAAATCTTATCAATGGTTGCTTGGATTCAGGGGTGAGGAATTTATTAGGAAGAGGCTTGAAGTTACTTATATATGATCAACATCCTGATCTGGGTGTGGTTAATGGGTGTAGTAGCATTTGCTAAAACTTTGAGCAACGTGAACAGTTAAGGTGCATGATGTATGAACAATAGCCCACTAGAAAAAAAATAGTGTTTTAAGCCCATACAAAGATTAACCAGAAGTCAATGGAAGGTATTTATAAATTATGAAACAAAGTTTTTAAATGGAAAATAATAATCTTATTTGCTAGAACCCCAAATAATAAACAAAAAACCCATATTAAAATGTATTTATATAACCAAATTTCTATACTAGTATTTGTAAAGTTATTTTATTTATTTTATTTTAATTTTTTTTTATTTATTTCTAGGGGAGAGAGAGAGAGAGAGAGAGAGAGAGAGAGAGAGAGAGAGANACTAAGCCACCCAGGCGCCCCTGTAAAGTTATTTTAAAACAACATCTTTTGTACACATGTTAGTGATACAGCTATATTCTATTTTTGCAAAAAAAATAAAATTTTCATAAATTATATATCCTAGGGAAAGGCACATGTACATTTAAACCAGATGATCAGAAGGATTTTAATTCTACTAATGTGACAACAGAATTAAGACTTTGGGGTCCAAAAGGCAGTATTTTTTTAAAGTTGTATATCAATAATGCTAGAATTTATAAAACCGTTGGCTTATTTCAAACCAAATATGCCTGACCCACAGATCACTCAACAACTCTAGGCTCTCACCACCTAAACTGGTTTGCAGAAAGGGACCCTGAGCACTGGCAATAACCTGGCACAGATATGCTATGCCCGACACAGGCTCCAAGCCCAAACAACATGATATAAAGGTCAAAATCAAGAAAAAAAAAATCCGGGGTGCTTGGGTGGCCCAGTCAGTTAAGTGTCCAATTTCGGCTCAGGTTATGATCTCACAGTTCGTAGGTTCAAGCCCCAAACTAGGCTCTGTACTGACAGCTCAGGGCCTGGAGCCTGCTTCAGATTCTGTGTCTCCCTCTCTCTCTGCCCCTCCCCCTTTCATGCTCTGTCTCTGTCTCTTTTCAGAAATAAACATTAAAAATTTTTAAAAGAAAAAAAGGAAAAGAAAAAAAATCCACCTAACAAGGACTTTGAGTTATATCTAACTTTTCTAACTTTTTTTCCTTGCTCAAATTAGAACACTACTATAAGATGATGGGTCATAATCAGGATGGAGTCATTTTTTGCTCATCAAGATAAATTCCTCCTATATACTACATGAAGCTAATTAAAATATGAATCACAAAATGACTCAACCATGGTCATCTTCAAAGATTATATATTTCAATAATATAAAAACACAAGCACCTTAATCATTAATACTTCTGGGGTACGTAGCTTTTCTTTAAACAAATACTTTAAAAACCACTTCAAGTTTGATGTCTATCTAGTTTTATAACATGTTTTTTTTTTAATGTTTTATTTATTTCTGAGAGAGAGAGAGAGAGAGAAAGACAGCGTGAGCAGGGGAGGATCAGAGAGAGAGGGAGATACAGAATCCCAAACAGGCTCCAGGCTCTGAGCTGGCTGTCAGCACAGAGCCCGACATGGGGTTCGAAAGCACGAACCACGAGATCATGACCTGAGCCAAAGTTGGACGCTTAACCGACTGAGCCACCCAGGGACCCCTATAACATGGTCTTATGATGACAAAGCTTCTAGATTTTTCTCAAACTAGCTGACCTCCAATGGCTCTTTCATACTAAATTTTAAATAGTAAGCTTTCATTTATTCTATACTCTTAACTTATACAGAGTAAAACATAATTTAACTGTCATGACTGGAGAACAGATATTCTAGCTGGTTAAAATTATGAAGATTACCAAGTTCAGACTTAAAATATAATAAAATACAATTTAAAATACAATTAACATCAAAATTCAATTGTAAATCATTTTAAATTGTCCAGTAATTATTTTAAGTTTATTTTGAGAGAGACAGAGCACATGCATGAGCAAGCTGGGGGCAGAGAGAGGGGGAGAAAGAATTCTAAGCAGGCTCCATGCTGTCAACCCAGAGCGCAAAGCGGGGTCAATCTCATGAACTGTGAGATCATGACCTGAGTGGAAATCAAGGGCCAGATGCTTAACCTACTGACCCACCCAGGTGTCCCTATAGTAATTATTAATATAAAAGAAATTCACCACTTGGTGCCTCTGGATAATAATAAACTAAAATGATCACTCTTCTGGTAAAGTGATAAAATACTAGGTTAACAGTTTTCTGGGTATTAGAGTGTCAGATAAATTCACTTCACTGATGGGATTTCCCATTGTTATCCCATAAACAACTACCAATCCTCAAAGTTTGATTGAATACATTTTTATGTATTTTTTTAAGTTTTAACCTGTTTCTAAGCACATCATCTGCCAAACTCTTTTGGTCACAAAGAACTTACTTTTAATCTCATAAGAGAGAGAACATGAGTGGGAAAAACAACAAGGCTTCCATAAACTCTGCTAGGAAAAAAGTCACTCTTCCTTGAGCCACCGCACGTCAAACCAATAAAAAAGGGTGTTAGAAATTGGTCCTGCACTCATGCCACAGTGCTGCCTCCACACTGACCCAAATAAACAAAGTCTTCTGGGTGGAGAGAAATCTATAGCAAATTAAGATTTTTTTTTTTTTTTTGGTCACAAATATATTTTCTGATTCAGAATATACAAAATGAGGAAAAGGTTACGTGAGACTTTTTTTTTTTCTACCCAGTGATCCCAAACAATCTCAGTGGGTTCTTCTTCTCATGGTCTCGAGACTTTTTATTGCTGCCCCATTTCTTATTTCTACTCAACATTTATAGAGGACCTCAATATCTTTATAAGCTTTAACTGGTATATTTCATAGCATTTCTGTGAGGTGTCAAAGTATTATTAGCCTTACTTATAATAGCTCAAAACAGAAAGGTTAATGTTTCACTCAAGGCCATTCCTGAAGTCAATGGTTAAATTCGAGATTTGAGTTCTGAATCCTAATACAATAATTAGCCAGAGTCCACTAGCCCATGAAAGTTTTCTAGCAGGGAGAGCATCTAAGGGGGGCTTTGTATTATTTTCTGAGTTTCCAAAAGAAATTTAAATATGCAGTATTATATAATTAATTTAAATGATTTTACTGAAACTGAAAACATTTACAAAACCGCTCAGTAGATGTTTTTGTTCACCCTCAAGATAATAAGCCTTCTACTGAACTCCTTTGGTATTTGGGCAACTTCTAATTGTGTGGCTGAGAATGGAAAGCAGTCATTCAATCAAGATAACTAAAAAGCAGATCTGGAATGTGACTATAATTTAGGTTAAAACATAACTAAGTGTATAGTTATAGTCTCTGTCAGAAAAAAATCATTTTTAAAAAAAATTTTTAATGCTTATTTTTGAGAGACCAAGAGAGACAAAGCGCCTAGCAGGAGAGGGGAAGAGGAAAAAGAAGACACAGAATTCAGAGCAGGCTCCAGGCTCTGAACTGTCTGCACAGAGCCAGATGCAGGGTTGGAACCCACAAACCGTGAGATCATGACCCGAGCCGAAGTCAGACGCTTAACCAACTGAGCCACCCAGGCGACCGAAAAGAAACCATTTTTAACATAAGTGCAAAATAATTCCTATTATACCATCCCTTTATCGAGACAGGTAAGAATTCCAAATACTGCATCCCAACTCTCTAGTTAAGAATCCTGGCTTCAATGAACCACTATGGCTGGTAATACTCCTTACAGCCTCAGGTGTTTGGGGGTAGAAAAGACAACTAACAGATAATAAAATGTTCAGAAACAGGTTACCTGAAGAGAACTTATTTGTCAGTTTTTCTTGGTACCACACAGGATAGAGAGGCATTGGAATGATAGTCCATTAGGCCCCCCTTAATCCATCTGAAGTAACCTCCCTTCTCTATGACTTCATGCTCACCAAACAATCCTCTGATTAGAAGTCTATTGCTTAGATACTTAGGTCCTAGGAATGATGCACACTATGTACAGTCACTAGAAACACCATTACCCTGTAAAGTAACAGACTGTCAAGACTCTTAGGACAAGGGCCTTGTCTGTCTTACTGGATACTGCATCACTAATGGCAAGAACACTGCTTGGCATAAAACAGATGGCCCATAAATTTTTAATAAATTATTACTGAAAACTGGAATTCATCAGGATCAATCCTGGCAATGGAAAAATGGACAAGCTCAGTATCTTAGAAGTAGGAAAGGGAAAGAGCAAGCCATGTATAAAAAAGAGCAGTGAAATGGTTATTAATCCTTACCTCATCTATATCCTCATCTAGCTAGTGCTGTTAAAAGCCTTAGATCTTCAAGTTCAGTCCAATTCACCCCTAAACTAATCCTGACCAAGGCTGCAAAGTTTATTAGGTGCCCAATCAGTGCTTTCAGTCTGTCTTTAACCTTGCTGCCTTAAATGTGCTATGTTCCCCCAAAGCATCCTCATGCTCACCAAGGCACACGGTGAGCCCTAAAGTCCATAGGACTGAGCATGGCCCGGATCCTGGGTTTGCTACCTGGTTCCCTAACAGGAATATATTTTCCCCACGATCCCAAATTTACTTAGCAATGGAATTACAATTGCCTAGCCCTTACCAAGGCTCTTTCCAGACCAGCAAGCATGGGGGCTGTAGACTTGACTCATTGTTCACTCAGGGCAGCTCTTCCTGGATCAAAGACACCGCCATCAGCCCAACGGCAGACATGAGCACCACCACCATGAAGACTTCCTGCTCTCCTGCCTCTGCCACACCTCATTCAGACCTGAATTTGTTACTCATCCTTGAGCACCTTCATTTGGATTACATGCTGCCCTGCGTTTAAAAAATTACTTATTGAGTGCTTGCTCTCCAAGATCAGTACCCTTATTCTTGGCCCCATTCATTTTTGGCTCAAGCCTCAATTCCAACTAGCCTTTTAGTGAGGCCCTGGCATGTCTCAGCTCTACATAAACCAGCTCTCTAGTAACTGATGTCTCACCAGCTCTTACATAAGAAAGAACAGAATTTATCCTCTTATTTCAGACAAGAAAGTGAGGCTCAGAGAAGTTAGAACTTTAGACAAAATCACATGGTATTTTAATAGCAAAGCCAAGGTCCACACTCTATTCACTATGCTTTGTTCCTTATTTTTTGTAGTATCAGGACCTAGCACAGGGCTGAAGACTTAGCAGATACTCCATCAGTCTGCTTAATGGATAGGGTGTCTTTGATATCCATTTTAAAACAAATATCTACCTAATGGGAATCTCATTTCAGTGTTAATCTACACAATGCAGACACACAGCAAAAGCACTTGTTTACCAACCTCTGCTTCACCTGCTCACTCGATTAACCAATTCTCCCATGCCTCTGTACTCTCCAGTGTGTTTGCACACTTCTGCCCCTCCAGCTGAGTTGCATTTTACCAACTCATACATTTTGGATTTGCTCCCAAATCTATTTATGACACTTGCACTTGTTATTGAAATTACATAATTTAAAAAAATTTTTAATGTTTATTTTTGAGAGAGAGAGAGAGAGAGAGAGAGAAAGAGCGCACATCTGCAGGGGAGAGGCAGAGAGAGAGGAAAACACAGAATCCGAAATAGGTTCCAGGCGCTGAGCTGTCAGCACAGAGACAGATACAGGGCTTGAACTGACAAACCGGGAAATCACGACCTGAGCCAAACTCTGACACTTAACCAACTGAGCCACCCAGATGACCCATGAAATTACTAAGTTAAATAAACATAAATAATCCAATGAAATGTAAACGTAAAACAAGAGCTGTTTCTACAAAAACCAAGTTGACTGCTTTAGAATGACTTGATCAACGTGTTACTGCAAAAAAAAAAAAAAAGTTTCTCAAATTATACATAGGGAGAAGGAAAGAAAAATTGTGTAATTCAAAGATGACTTAGCACTGAGATTTCAAGTGTCTCAGCTCTTGCTGTACTTTTTTAAAAAGTAAAAATAGAGTTGATCCATCATTATGTCGTCATATGTGCAAAAAAACATATAGCTCTCCAAGCAGCTGACCATACTAAGTTTTACAATGAAAAATTGGCATACAATTGTGCAGTTGCATGTTTTAGGTTAAAATAAAATATTTGGGGTACACGTGTATCCTTTTTTGATGATTTCTCCACTTGAACAATATTTTGTTGATTACGGAGTCACCCACGTCAACAAGTCTCCCCCTGTGAATGCCCCTCCCTGTGATGTCTTTGTTTTAGGACTGCCTCACTGGTAAAACACTATAGAACAACATACTGTCAGCACTTCTGGTCTGAAACAAACAGAAATAGCCTGCCCTACACCACCAACAAAATGGACACACTATGTTTAATTTTCTACTGTACTGAGATTGTGTAAATTACTCTGGTGTGTTTATTGCCAAAAGTTAATTTTAAATGTCTCTTGAAAAACTCATTTAAATTCTGTTCCTTTTCTAAAAGGATTGGATTTTCTAACTCAAACAATTTCGACTCATGCAACATATAAGTTTCCTGAACCGTTTAAAACTATCCATTCACAATTATCAGACGCTTAAGTTCTTCTTAAATGATAAAAGTTCTAATGCGGACAGAGCTTGTAGATGAACACTCATAATATTAATTTGGGAATAAGAGCACTTACTTACATTGGCACTGCCTATTCACATCCTTACCTTTGTTTTTCACACTTACATCAAGTGAAAAAAACTCTTAGCTAATTTTAGCAAGACAAAACAAATACCCAAAAGCTGAGAAGTCAAAATGTATATAATAAAACCACAAATTTAGCAATGAAGTAAATGTTTATAAAAATTCAAGCTGCTTTTAGGATTCTCCAAAAATGTTGATCAACACAAAGAATGAAGGAAAGTTAAACTTCAACAGTTTTTGGACAATGAAAAAAATATTTTTAGTTATAAAGGTACTTTTATTTTCAAATTTATAAGCAACACTAGTTCATGACAACTTAACAGTTGCTGTATGATAATTAACTAATTACTTAACCTTCTTGAGCTTCCTTAATTGCAAAATGGAATAAAACCCACCTAAAAAGGTGATGAATATCAACAGAGATTTATGGAAAATGCCTAGCACATAATTGAAAATAAACTCATGTGAAAACCTTCATATATATTTCCAAGTATTCCTAACAGTGGGAGAGTGAGTGAAACAACAAAGTACATGAATTCTCTAAAAGTATATGTATATATGCATAACTCTGTGTATAAATGGTTATATGTACTTTACTTGAGAAAGGGTCCATAGTTTTTTATCATATTCTCAAAGGAATCCATGATGACCCCAAATTTAAAAAAAAACTACTTTATAATAGCCCTTGGCTTTATTTTCTCTGTTCCCAGATATATAGATTATAAAATTTGACTGGAAACTCTAGACGCAAGTTAAATTTAACTTACTCAATAGCACCAACAACAAAAGTGTTCCATTAAAAGCATGGTCATGATAAGATATATATTCTTTTATTTCTCCTTTAAAAAAAATACATAAACTCATTTGGCTCAAATTATTCCCTGACTTTGCCATAAATCAAAGCAAATACCGAAACTCAAAGCCAAAGATTAAAAACCTAAACAAAAAACCAACAACAGCAAAAATTCAGGGAAATCATAAACAGCCAAGAATTAAAGTCCTATTACTTATATAACACAGTAACAATTACACTGTTTTTGGAGTTAATTCTTCAAATTAATTCATTCCTCATTCTGACTCGTTAACCNAGGATTATGGTTCTGTTCTGTCACGAACTAAGACTGCCGGACTTCAACATTCTGCAGCACTATGATTCTACATCAAAATATGCAATACCAAAGTAAAAGGCTAAGATACCTGCTCTCCTAAAACTGCATTTTATTATTACTAAAACAGAAACAGTAAAAGAGAGTTGATCTGACAAGAGATTTGATTCTAGCTGTAATGAGAAAATATACATACAACAACAAACTTTTGAATTGCAGAAAGTTCTATCCCCACAGTCAGTTCTCTCAAAACAGATATACTCAGGGGAAGCTCCCAGATGGGGCCACTTATAACTTTAGCTAACCCTTAATAATAACACCAGATACCTCCACCAGACCACTCCTTTCCCTAAGGTGAACAGCACTTATAAGAAAGATCTAACAAAGTACAGAAAGACAAAAATACACAAACCAGAGGAGAGAGCAGTTTGGTGTCCCTTAATAGGTAAACCCTTATCTTGTATTTCACTGAAAAACAATTATGAAAAAGACAACTTATTTTAATCAATTTTATTTCCAAACTGCCTTTACTAAAATAAGTATTTTTTGATGGACAGTAAGTAAGGCTTTGCACAGCAAGGTACCCCTATGCTCTCTTCCCCATCCCCCGAAAATAAAAACTACATGAATATTAATAATTTAATAAGTCTGCCAAATACACCTTTTGGAATATATTCCTGTAGGAGCTGAACGCATACACAAAAGGCAAATCAGCATGGCAAAAGGTTTTCTGAAAGGCTGTGATGACTAATATTTCAGGACTGGAACGTGATAGTTATTAAAAGAAACATGCGAGGCGTTTTCCCAGTTCCTCATAGGCCCATGTCTCCACTACAAGAGCTGAATTCACACAGTCTATTCTCTTTGGCCTAAATCATCTTTTACAAGTTTCCCTCATGGCACATATTATGTGAATCAAAGAAACCAATCAGCAATTCATTTGGTTAAGGTCAGATCTAGGGCACAATCAGGCCCATGCACTCTCAAATGAATTTCAAAAAGGAGGCAAAAGAAACCCAAGGTAACTTCTTGTTGAAAACGACGCCCTAGAATCCAGTAGATGATAGGGGTGCCTGGGTGGCTCAGTCAGGTAAGTGTCCGACTTCGGCTCAGGTAATGATCTCACGGTTCATGGGTTCGAGCCCCGTGTCGGGCTCTGTGCTGACAGCTAGCTTAGAGCCTGGAGCCTGTTTCAGATTCTGTGTCTCCCTCTCTCTCTGACCCTCCCCTGCTCACGCTGTCTCTCCCTCTCTCAGAAATAAATTAAAAACATTTTAAAAAAATCAGACTGAGATGACAAGTTTGTACTGTGACCTCATAACATGTCCCAAATACCTTCCTCCAGGTTAAAAAAAGTTCACCTAGCAGGTGGTTCACACCTTTATATATGACTTGAACATCAACTAAGGTTTTTTCAAATGCCTTACCTCATGAACTGGATTGCCAAGCAAAGGCAAATGAAGCCACTGGGGGAAAGATCACCAGAAGGCCTCATTGACCACTACCAATATTTCAGATTTAATAACAGCATTCTTAACAAGGTCATGTCCAAAGATTCCAGTCTCCAAATTCAAATATTTTGAAACACATTTCAACTAATTACAAATGGGACAAAAGGGAAAGCCCAGACTTTCCTATTTGAGCAAGTAGAATGTACAGACCACTTCTTAAGAAATAGTCCTAATTCTTTTTTGTTGTCTTCAAAACACAGTTTACCTGTTGAAAGGAGTATAAATGTAAACTTCAGAAGGCAGTTTTGAATACCTATCAAAAATTAAAACATGCATGTACCTTTTCATCCACCAGTTACATTTGAGAAGTCTATCATATGACATTTTTTATGTAAATATAAAAATGTTCATTTAATGTAGTATTTTTATAAAGGTAGAAAAATCATATATGCTGATTTTTTATATGTTTTTTTTTTTCTGACATAGAGACAGTGTGAACAGGGGAGGGTCAGAGAGAGAGGGAGATATAGAATCCGAAACAGGCTCCAGGCTCTGAGCTAGCTGTTAGCACAGAGCCCGACGTGAGGCACGAACCCACGAACCATGAGATCATGACCTAAGCCGAAGTCAGATGCTACATCGATTGAGCCACCCAGGCGCCCCCATATATGCTGATTAACATATGGGATGCCATTCAAAAGAATGGATTAGACCCACAGTATTGATGTGTAAAGAACTTCAAGGTACTTTTACAGTGAGAAAAGCAAGTTTCAGAATAACAGGTATTGGAAGAATATACTTACGTCAGGAAAACTGTGCATGTGTGCGAATGCATGTGTACATAAAACTGCACAGAAAATGGTCTGAAAGGATTCACACCAAGCAGGTAACAGAAGCTACCCTCTGGGGAAGGAGAGTGGATCAATGTGTGTGGGCTGGGGTGGGCGAGAAAGAAAGGGCAGTTTAAAATAGGGACCATCCCTTTCTGTGCTAAATCCACCTGTATTATTCACTTACATCACAGATTATAAAACATTTGTTCTTTACAGAAAGTAAGAAAATGCGATGTCAAATTTTAGCTAAGCTCTAGAATTACTTATGTCCTTCAATAGTAAAAGAAGTAAAAACTGTTGACAGTCAAAAACATCCCTGTAGATTTTAACCTCAAGGGAACAGAGAGATGTGGGCAGCATCAATGAGTAGTTACAAATGAATAGGACAGCATTTTCACAAACAACCCATCACTCAGGGAACTAAAAGATTACAACTTTAAGCTTATAAAAGACACTGAAATCAGAAACATTACTAAAAAGATATAATCATTCCAAATGTTTCCTGAAAACTCAGTTTTAACAATGAATTCTATTACTTTGGTACACAAAGTATACTGTGGGTGTGCTCTTTTGATTTAAAAACCTGGCACATATAAAGAGCTAAATGGTCTGAGGTGTTTATTCTTACCTGTACATTTTCTTCTGTAACCTGAATTTCTGCAGTGTAAACATAATCAATGAGCATCCTCAGGGTCCAGCCATCTACCTCTTTTATTCGAACTCTCTTTGCTCGGCTCTCACTCATCTCACCTAAAACACAAAAGAGTAAGAGTAATGCTACAGCGAGACACTGCTGTGAAAATAGCAATGCCAAGACAGACTCAGCCATTTTCTTGCCACTCATTGTATTTTGAAGGCAACACAATCAGCCACTTTTTGCAGGCCTGCAACATTTCATTACCTCCCCTGAAAGCTTACCTGAGCAAACCATAATCTGTACTTTTGTTACCCATCTATACCTGAAAATCACATCGCCACACTGAACGTGCCACCTATAATACCTGCAGCATTGCAAGTTCAGTATCTGATGCTGCCCATGGCTTTTTTTTGATTCACGCTTTTTATTTTATTTTTTTAAGAGAAAGAGAGGGAAACAGGAAGAGAGGCAGAGGGAGAGAAAGAGAGAATTCCAACCAGGCTCTGCCGACACAGGGCTCGATCCCATGACCTTGGGATCACGACCTGAACCAAAATCAAGAGTCGGACGTTCAACCGTCTGAGCCGCCCAGGTGCCCCTGGTCCATGCTTCTGAGCATCTTGTTTTGTTTTTGGATTTCTGCTCGTGATTAGAAGAGTCACAGTGTTAACCCTTTTGGCTAACAGCAATGAGTACTTGCCAGAAAGAACTCACTGGGTTAGCAGCGTTCATTCAACAAGCACAGAAGTGCCTGCCGTGGGCATGAGTGGCTTGGACATAGAGGCTCTGCCCTCAGGGATGACACAACCCTCGTGCGGAAAACAATTAGAACACATGTGACAGAAGATGCTGAGGGAATACAAGACAAAAGAGGGATCATAAAAAGGTTAGTCAATGGCAAGGGCTTGTTATAGCCCAAGTTCTGTTCCTCTTTGTCCTCTACGGTAACTTTATCCACAAATGGTTAAGTTATTTCCATACCAGGATTTATAACTAAAGCCAGACATTCTTCTGTGTCACTGCCTGCTAGAAAGTGCTATACAACCTCTCTGCTTTACTCACTGAACTAATTAAGCATTCAAGTATCATAAATAAGATCCTCTCTTGTGGAAAGAAACAGGGAAGCAGAAAAGAGAAGGGAACATAGGGAGAGAAAGCAGCAGGTTTGAGCACACATGTGTGGACAACAGAAAATGACCGAAGACATAGGGAAACAAACTTTCCAATGGCAGGGAAAGAAAACTTCAATAAAAAATGACAAGGGCAGGAAAAAAATGACAGAGGCAGTCTAAAAATTATGTTGCGTGCTATGAGACACTTTAGTGAAAAGGTTTGTCTCTGGAATTCTGGGTTCAAAGATCAAAGAAGAAGCCCAGAAATGCTGCTGTCACCCCTCACCTCCACCTTAATCCAGCATCTCCTGTTAGAAGAACAACATCATTAAGCCTCAGGATTTCTTGAAAGTTCATTTCTTTTTTAGACACAGTACACTGTCACTGACCATAAGCTATCAGAAAAGCCTACGGGAATCCATAATTACACCAAATTCCTTCGTAAACACAAACCCTGGGAGGAAAGAAATAATAATGATGTACATTTTAACTGCGTGCTTCCCTGGAGATTATTTCTGACAAGATCTCAGAAAGAAGCTGTTCTCCTAAGAGCAAAAATATCTCAAAACTCTCCTGCCACTTCCCAGGGGAGGAAAGCGCCGTCTGTATGACAAGGGAAGGGAACTGGTTAATGAGAAAGAGGTATATATGCCTCCACAGCAGAAGACAGGGGACTGGGCTATGAGTCTGCTGCCTCAGCACATTTTTCCCACCAAAACAAAAAGAGGGGGAAGGGGGAGAACAGAAGGGTTGAGAAATACAGAAAAATAATTCTTCATCTGCACATGAGGCACGTTCCTCTATCCTACTCTCTCTGGATCTTGTAGACAGATGGGATTTGTATTCTCTGGAAGTTTTTGTGCGCCAAAAGTGAAGACACTTGGGTAATTCTCACTTGGACTTTAGACAAAGGCCACATCTAATTCATCAATAGGGCTCAAGCGATGCATAAAGCCCTTCAGGGCCTGGGGCCACACAAATATAAAGCCATGCACTTAGTTCTCAAAGAGTGAATTCACCTCTCAGGACTTAGGCATGACTTCGTTTAGACAAAAACAAGTCTGACTTTAATTCATATAAATGACTGAAAAATTAGTCCTCTGCCAAGCAGTTTTTTAATATCAAAGATTTTAAAGTATTACTATAAGACATAACTTGCTAATTCATATTTTCCATGGATCATTTTTAATATGAATTATTTCTTTCCCCGGAAAACTGCACCTACTTCCGAAGAATTCCATCTCTATCATATGCTGCTTTAGAAATGTTTTCATCTTTATGTTTCATTTTAACGTACGAAAATGGTATCAAACAAATAGCTTGTCACAGATTGCATTAATAGCTTAAGAATTCCTGTAAATACTAAGAATTAATACTAAAGACATACCAAAGACAGTTGTAAAGGCTTTAGATTTAAAGTAGATTTAGATCTAATTCTAGTTTTTGTATACCACCTTTAGGTGGTACACCACTGGTGGTATATACCACTCTATAAAAACTAAGGTTACCACCTTTAGAGTTATTGCTCTTTGCTGTTTATAGAGGAAACCTTTAAAATAGTATGGCTTTGTGAGAATTACTTTTGACAACACATAAAAAAATATACCCAATGTGGTTAAGCATCCAACTCTTGATTTCAGCTCTGGTCATGATCTCTCGGTTTTTGGGACTGAGCCCTGTGTAGCCCCATGTGAGCCTTCGTGCTGACAGTGCAGAGCCTACTTGAGATTCTCTCTCTTCCGCTCTCATTGCCCCTCCCTCCCTCTCTCTCAAAATAAATGAATAAACATTTAAAAATTAAAACAACAGAGGCACCTGGGTGGCTCAGTTGGTTAAGCATCCGACTTCGTCTCAGGTCATGATCTCACAGTTCATGGGTTCAAGGCTGTGTCGGGCTCTGTGCTGACAACTTGAAGCCTAGAGCCTGCTTCAGATTCATGTTTCCCTCTCTCTCTGTTCCCTCCCCCACTTGTGCTCTGTCTCAGTCTCAAAAATAAATAAATATTTTTTAAAATTTTAATACATTAATTAAAAAATATCCAATGATAGTGTACAGAGTTTACCTGGTATCATTTTTAACTTCACAGAGTCTCTCTCCAGATTAGAGTGTTATGCTTCTGTATTTTGATCATGTAGACCTCTGAAGCTCTATGCAGATATCCACACAGACATCGTCACTAAAATTCTGAGAGTCACTTTTGACTCCCCCCCTTCCTTACTCACCCATCCCATCATTCACTAGAATGCCTGCAGAATTAGCCTCAAGGAGATCTCAAATCAAATACACACACCCCCCCATCCCTTCCACCACTGTGTCATGAGGGTCCCTGCTAACACCACCACAGCAACCTCCTAATTGTTTCCCAAACCCCAGGACAACTCCACAGATCTGACCATGGCACTCAAAAGCCATTAGCCGCTCCCGGTCCAGGTGTGTGAGCCCCTTCCACATCCTGTCCCTGCTTAGCTATCCAGCTTCTTCTCTCTCTCCCACTTCTGGCCTTTAAGTGTTCCAAGAAAGAACTTCCCATAGTTCTCCAAAGACAGCAAACAATTTCCTGCTTTGATGCCTTTGTTGAGTTTTGTCCTCTTTCTCTCCCCATGTCCTCATTCCCCAGGCTAATCTCCATTCTTCAAGATTCAGCTGGACCCTCTGCAGGTAGGCTTCCCTGTTAGTGAGCCAAGGCTGGGTTAGGCTCCCACCCTGGGTACACTTGCATACCTACTCCAAATCCACTCTGTTTTATACTATACCTAGCTCTCCCCACCTCCATTCTTGAACTCCCTGAGAGTAAGATGTCTTTCTCATCTTGTCCCTGGATGCCACAATGCCTGACCTATTGTAGATAGTAAATTCTGGTTGCATAAATGAATGGCTAAAGAATTAAAAGTAAAACACGAGCCAATTTAAAACGTAGCATCTTTACTCAATGTAATTAACACTTGAATTAGTCTTGAGCATGAGTATTCTAGCTATGAAGGATTTCAGACAATATTTATTGAATATCCACTATATATTCCAGGCCAAGCTAAGCACTTCACTAGTGAATACTGTACTATATCTACTTTTTTTGAGAAAAAAAATGAAGTCCTCCAAATTGTAAAAGTCTATGGACATATCTGTGAATATGTGAATACATTTCCATCTCAAGGATGTTTAATTAAGACTCCAGAAATCCAGCACAAACTGGTGACTTTATTTATCCATTCTAAAGTTCTAGAAAATGAATAGGTTAAGACGGCAAACCCTAAGATCCATTTCAATATAAAAATCCTATGACTCTAACTTCAGTTACTGTTTAGCATATAAAAATATCTGAAAAAACATAAAAATATAATACAGAATCTTTTACTATGCTGAAACCCTAAGAAGTGAATGATAAATTTATGGTTACATTTAACAAATAAATTTTATTCCACTACTTTCAAGTTCACATGTAATTCAATCACTACTGCCCTTTTGTCATTAGTCCTGGGTTACAAAGAAGCTACTAACACACAAGTATTTTCATTCTGGCATGCTGCCCGGATGCCCCTGCCAGTCATTCTCTATGATGGTCAGGGTACATAACACTCCCCAGTTCTACCACTAATAAGAGGCAAACACGGTAAGTGCATTCCCCTAACAGTTTTTGGTCTAGTTTGAGTAACTTCTGGGAAGGTCTACTAGGCCCTAAAGGGGAGAAAAAAAGAAAAAGCAATCTCTCTCCTTCCTTGAGATGCCGGGTTGACTCGGGTAGGCATCTTGCACTCATGAGGGGTGGCAACCTAGGTATAAAATTTTACTGAGGCCAGCAGGCAGAGAGACAGAAGAAAGCAGATCCCTGATGAAATTCTTCAGCTGCAAAGCTCACCATGCTTGGAGTCCAGCCTACTTTCCACTTATGAGAGAACAGATTTCCTTACTATCTAAACCAGTTTAAGTACAGTGTCTGTTATATTCAGACTAAAGCATCCTAACTTAGGCTCTTAATACACAACACCCTATTTAATTTTCTTCACAGCAGTCAATGATACCAGAAATTATCTTTTCTTTGCATTTACTCTTTCTAACCTTTCTTCCTCTTCCAAAGAAAATCATGAGAAGAGGGACCTGCCTGTCTTATTTATGTCTAATGTCCCCAAACCTAGGATAATGCCTAGCACATAGAAGATACTAAATAAATATTCCCTGTGAATGAAAGCATGAATCTTAGACAAATATAACCATGCATACAACTTCTGAAAACTCTTACTTCTTGGGGATAGAAGAGCCACAAAGGGTAGGAAACTGTTCTTGCATAGAGAGGACAGAGAAAGGGGGAGAGAGAAGACAAAGGAAAAACGCTCCCCCTAAAGTAGCTTGAGAGAAAGACTAAAAACACTTGCAGAGGAATGAACAAGAAATCTGTTCTCCAAAACCACTGATGGGAAGAAAGGAGAGGGTTTCAATACTACCAGGATTCTATAAACAGTGTAGTGCACAATCTCAAGTTTTAAAGCTCAAGGCCTGTGCTCTGGTGAGGAAGCAGGGCGAATCCCCAGGACCACGCAGTGGAATGTGAAGGGTCCGTGTGCCTCACAGGGAGAAGCAGTTCCCCTGTTTGGAGAGCATTTGGTAGAGGTCATACAGCCTCCCCATAGGCAAAGGTCCAAGAAGGCCCTGGAGAGGAGCCATGTTTGCTGATATTGGGACAAAGACGCCAAAGTGTGGTGAAACCTAGCGCTGGCTGTGTGTTGTGATTTGCCACATCTCTGATCCTCTGCCATTGCATGATCACATAAACCTTTTCTGGGGCAAGCCAGCACCTGTCCATTGCTCAGCAAGACCCTCCCCCAGAGAGTCGGGAAGGTCAAAGCCACAGGGGTTTCTGAAGTGTGTTTTGAAATACAACTGCATCTGCGATGAAACTCTGGAGGAAGGTGCCGCCTGGCAGGCTGACAGCTTGGATAGGGTAGAGGTGGGGAGTAGATGGAGGCTTGACACAAAGGAGGGGTGCTTGATTGTGGGTGGGTGAGAGCACAAAGTTCCTATTAGAGAGACTAAGGAGCTAGGTGAAGCCATTTCCACCTCCTCTGCACACCCACAAATGCACCACACTCATACGCCCCAGTAAGCTTAGCAGTGCCACCCTATGGAGAACAGAGCCATTACACCAAGGCCCTCCCAACTGTGCCCTCCAAGCACATCCCCTAGAAGACCAGGACAAGTCCCTCCACCTGCAGAGTGTACAGATTATAGAGGGCTTCATAGTTTCAGTTCTAGGGGAAACTGGATGTAACTTCACTTGGGTTTCATTCTGTTTCCTGGTTCATTTTTTTGTTCATTTTTTTTTGCTTCTGTTTTTGCTTAATTTATTTTTGTTGGTTTTCTTTTCTTTTATTGTTCTTGGATACAAAAAGAGAAAAATTTATTTTTTTCTTTTTTTCATTTTTAAAATCTTTATTTTTTAATTTTTTATTCTATCTCATCTTCTATATTTCATTATTCTATTTTGTTATATAATTTTTTTAATTTTTAATTTTTCTTACTTTTTTTTTCTTTTCTTTCTCTTTTGTCTCTATTCTACCAAGCTTCTTTCAACAAGCAGACTAAAACATACCTAGGATCTAGCTTCCTTTATTTGATTTTTTGTTTTGTTTCTAATATTTTCATTTTAATTTTTAATTTTATTAATTTTTTTCTTCCTCCAAAATAAAATGAAGGAATTCACCCCAAAAGAAAGAACAGGAAGAAATGACAGCCAGGGGCTTAACCAACACAGATATAAACAAGATGTCTGAACTAGAATTTAGAACTACGATAATAAGAATACTAGCTGGGGTTGAAAGAAAGCATAGAATCCCTTTCTATGGAGATAAAAGAAGGAAAATCTAGTCAGGACGAAATTAAAAATGCTATAACTGATGTGCAATCTCAAATAGATGCCAGGATGGCAAGGATGGACAAAGCAGAGCAGCTAATCAGAAAGACAGAAGACAAAATTAGGGAGAATGAAGCAGAAAAAAAGAGAGAGAGAGAGAGAGAGAGAGAGAGAGAAACAAAACCAAAAGAGCACGATACAAGACTTAGAGAACTTAGTAACTTTTATAAAGGATTAACATCTGAAACATAGGAGTACCAGAAAATAAAAGAGAGAAAAAAGGGGCAGAAGGTTTATATGAGCAAGTTATAGCAGAAAACTTTCCTAATCTAGGGAAAGACATAGATATTAAAATCCACTAAGCATAAAAACTCCCATTATATTCAACAAAAACCAACCATCGCCAAGGCATATTATAGTCAAATATACAAAATACATAGACAAGAAAATTATGAAATAGCAGCAAGGGGAAAAAAGTCCTCAACCTACAAAGGAAGACAGATCAGGTTTGTAGCAGACATATCCACAGAAATTTGGCAGGCCAGAAAGGAGTGGCAGGATATATTTAATGTGCTGAATTGGAAAAATATGCAGCCAACAATTCTTTATCTGGCAAGGCTGTCATTCAAAATAGAAGGAGAGATAAAGTTTCCCAGACCAAAAAAAAAAAAAAAAAACTAAGGGAGTTCTTGACCACTAAACCAGCCCTGCAGAAATTTTAAGGGGAACTCCCTAAGGGGAGAAAAGACAAAACAAAAAAAAACCCAAAAGCAACAAAGATTAGAAAGGACCAGAGAACATCCACCAGAAACACCAACTCTACAGGCAACATTAAATTGGCACTAAATTCATATCTTTCCATACTCACTCTAAATGTCAATGAACTAAATGCTCCAATCAAAAGACACTGGATATCAGAATGGAAAAGAAAACAAGACCCGTCTATATACTGCTAACAAGAGACCCATTTTAGACTTAAATACACCTGTGGATTGAAAGTTAAGGGAATGGAGAATGATCTATCATGTCAATAGTCACCAAAAGAAAACTGCAGTAGCCATACTTACATCAGACAAGTTAGATTTTAAAATAAAAAATGTAACAAGAGATAAAGAAGGATATTATATCATAATTAATGATATTTCCAGGGGAATTCTACCACACGTTTAAAGAAGAGTTAGCACCTATTCTTTTGAAGCTGTTCCAAAAAATAGAAATGAAAGCAAAACTTCCAAACTCATTCTATGACACCAACATTACCTTGATTCCAAAACCAGACAAAGACCCCACTAAAGACCAATTTCCCTGATGAACATGGATGAAAAAATTCTCAACAAGAACTAGCCAACCAGATCCAACAACACATTAAAAAATTATTCACTACACCAAATGGGATTTATACCTGGGATGCAGAACTGGTTCAATATCTGCAAATCAATGTGATATATCACATTAATAAAAGAAAGGATAAGAACCACATGATCTCAATAGATTCAGAGAAAACATTTGACAAAATAAAACATCCTTTCTTGATAAAAACCCTTAAGACAGTAGGGATAAAAGGACCATACCTCAAGATCATAGAGGCCACATACAAAAGACCCACAGGTAATATCCCCAATGGGGAAAACTGAGAGCTTTCCCCCTAAGGTCAGGAACACGGCAAGGATGTCCATTCTTACCATCATTATTCAACACAGTGTTACAAGTCATAGCCTCAGCAATAAAACAACACAAAGAAATAAAAGGCATCCAAATCAGCAAGGAGGAAGTCAAACTTTCACTCTTTGCCGATGACATGATACTCTATGTGGAAAAACCTAGAGAGTCCACCAAAAAACTGCTAGAACTGATCCATGAATTCAGCAAAGCCACAGTATAAAATCAATGCACAGAAATTGCATTTCTATACACCAATAATGAAGCAGCAGAAAAAAATCAAGAAATCAATCCCATTTATAATTACCCAAAAAATCTCTCTGACCCTCCCCTCCTCATGCTGTGTGTTTCTCTCTCAGAAATATAATTACACCAAAAACCATAAAGAACCTAGGAATAAACCTTACCAAAAGAGGTGAAAAATCTATACACTGAAAACTATAGAAAGCTTATGAAAGAAATTGA
This sequence comes from Crocuta crocuta, assembly GCF_008692635.1. Lineage (NCBI taxonomy): Eukaryota > Metazoa > Chordata > Mammalia > Carnivora > Hyaenidae > Crocuta > Crocuta crocuta. The sequence continues at coordinate 813,887 of NW_027527957.1, forward strand.
AGACACAAAGAAAGGGAAAGACATTTCATCCTTATATATTTGAAGAAGAAATATTGTTAAAATGTCAATACCATCCAAAGCAATCTACATATTCAATACAATCTTTATCAAAATAATACCAGTTCTTTACAGAACTAGAACAAACAATCTACAATTTGTATGAAGCCAAAATAGACCCCAAATAGCCAAAGCAATCCTGAAAAAGAAAACCAAAGCAGGAGGCATCACAAATCCGGACTTCAAGCTGTATTACAAAGCTGTAATCAGCAAGACAGTATGGTACTGGCACAAAAACAGACACTTAGATCAATGGAACAGACTAGAGAATCCAGAAATGGACCCACAAATGTACGGCCAACTAATCTTTGACAAGTAGGAAAGAATATCCAATGGAAAAAAGACAGTCTCTGCAGAAAACGGTGTTGGAAAAACCAGACAGCAACATGCAGAAGTATGAACCTGGAACACTTTTTTTTTTTTTTACAAATAGTTTATTGTAAATTAGTTTCCACATAACACTCAGTGCTCATCCCCACAAGTGTCCTCCTCCATGCCCATCCCCCCTCCCCCCACATCCATCAGACCTCAGTTTTTGTCAGCATTCAAGAGTCTCTCATGGTTTGCCTCTCTCCCTTTCCCCCACCATTTCCGCCCTTCTTCTCCCCCTTGTTCCTCCGTCAAGTTCCTCCTAATCCTCCTATACGTGCAAACATATGATATTTGTCCTTCTCTGCCTGACTTATTTCACTCAGCATAACACCCTCAAGGTCCATCCATGTTGCTACACATGGCCAGATTTCATTGTTTCTCATTGCCATGTAGTATTCCATGGTATAGATAAACCACATCTTCTTGATCCATTCATCTGGGGATGGACACTTAGGCTCTTTCCATGTTTTAGCTATTGTGGAGAGTGCTGCTATGAACATTGGGGTACATGTGCGAACCTGGAACACTTTCTTACTACATACACAAAAAAAAACCTCAAAATGGGTAAAAGGCCTAAATATGAGACAGGAAACCATCAAAATCCTAGAGGAGAAAACAGACAACAACCTCTTTCACCTTGGCCACAGCAACTTATTACTTGACATGTCTCCGGAGGCAAGGGAAACAAAAGCAAAAATGAACTATTTGGACCCCTCTGCACAGTGAAGGAAACAATCAGCAAAACTAAAAGACAACTGACAGAATGAAAGAAGTTATTTGCAAATGACATATGTGATAAAGGGTTAGTATCCAAAATCTATAAAGAACTTATCTAACTCAACACCCAAAAAACAAATAATTCAGTGAAGAAATGAGCAAAGGACATAAATAGACACTTTTCCAAAGAAGACATCCAGATGACTAACAGACACATGAAAATCTGCTGAACATCACTCATCATCAGGGAAATACAAATCAAAACCTCAAGGAGATACCAACCCACACCTGTCAGAATGGCTAACATTAACAACTCAGGCAACAACAGATATTGGCAAGGTTGTGAAGAAAGAGGAACTCTGTTACACTGCTGGTGGGAATGCAAACTGGTGCAGCCACTCTGGAAAACAGTGTGGAGGTTCCTCAAAAAATTAAAAATAGAACTACCCAATGACCCAGCAATTGCACTACTAGGTATTTATCCAAAGGATACAGGAGTGTTGTTTTGAAGAGGCACGTACACCCCAATATTTATAGCAGTCATATTGACAATAGCCAAAGTATGGAAAGAGTCCTAATGTCCATCTAGTGATGAATGGATAAAGATGTGGTACACACACACACACACACACACACACAATGGAATATTACTCAGTGATCAAAAAGAATGAAATCTTGCCATTTGCAACAACATGGAAGGAACTAGAGTGTATTATGTTAAGAAAAATAAGTCCAAGAGAGACAAATATCATATGATTTCAGGAATTTAAGATATAAAACAGATGAACATAAGGGAAGGGAAGCAAAAACAATATAAAAACAGAGAGGGAAAGAAACCATAAGAGATTCTTAAATACAGAGACAAACTGAGGGTTGCTGGAAAGGTGTTGGCAGGGGGGTGGACTAAATGAGCAAGGGACATTAAGGAGGACACTTGTTAGACTGAACACTGAGTGTTATATGTAAGTGACGAATCACTAAATTCTATTCCTGAAATCATTCTTACATTATGTGCTAAGTAACTTGGATTTAAATTTTAAAAAGAAATTAAAAAAAGAAAGTAAAATAAAAATCTCACTTCTTAATCATTCAAATGATAATCTACATTTTCCTATTCTAACCTAACAGAATCATTTTCAATATGACAAAAGAAATCATCAAAAAGCTCAAAAGAGTAAAAATAAAAATGCAATATTTCCCATTAGCTGTCAGATATTTTAGCCTGTGGTACTAAACTGGTCTCAAATATATTTGTAAGAGAAACAGCATTTTAAATTCCACATTTATAAGAAACAAGTAATTTTAAAACACAAGAACTCAAATGATACATGCTTTCTCAAGTAACAGTTAAACCACCTGGCCTTGCTCTAAATAGGCCCATACTTCACAGAGTAAAATCCTGTGACTATATCACACAATTACTTTTCACCTCCCTTCTCTATCCAAATACTTGGAACTACAAAGAGTAACACAATTCTTTTTTAGGTGATATAATTTGAATGAAAAAATTCCCCTACAATTTATAGAAAATTAGAAACAAGGGCCAAAAAAGAACCTCTTCATATTCCCCATTTCCTAATAGGTGAGTCCTAGGAAAACACAGAAAGAGTAGGGTGATGCCCTATGCTACTGCAGGCACTTCTGACTACCCACTGGGCAGGAGAACATCAATCCATATAACGTATGATGGAATGGAAGCATGCAAAGGCCTACTGGTTGGCCTCACTCTACTTTTTTTATAATAAAGTTTAACAGGGCTTCAGACCTCCCCCCCCCAAAAAAAAAAAAAAAAAAAAAAAAAAAAAACAATGGATTAATTTTTTAGCAAATTATAAAAAAAATATATGTACAGTAAACCACCAACACCAAATCTCCTTATCTTCCTTACCTAATCTCTGACAAATGATGGGTTATTCAGTGGATTCAAAAGTAGAAATGTATAAAGACTGCCAGAAAAGTGAATAGTATCTATGGCTAAAGAACCAAAAAATCAGGGGCACATGGAAAGCTCAAGCTCAGTTGGTTAAGTGACCGACTATGGCTGAGGTCATCATCTCTTGTTTCATGAGTTCAAGCCCCACATTGGACTCTGACAGCTCGGAGACTGAAGGCTGCTTTAGATTCTGCGTCTCCCTCTCTCTCTGCCCCTCCCCTGCTCATGCTCTGTCTCTCACCCTCTCTCTCAAAAATGAATAAACAGTAAAAAAAAATTAAAAATAAAAAGTCAAGTGTATGAAAAAATGCTCAACATCATCAGTCATCTGGGAAGTGCAAATTAAAACTACAAGAGATCCCATTTTACACCGAGTAGAATGACTACATTTTAAAATAAAAATAAGTGTTGATGAGGATGTGGAGAAAATAGGAACCATCCTACAATAACAGTAGGAATGTAATATGGTGCACCTTTGAAAACAGCATAACAGTCATTTTTAAGTTTAAAGAAATTTACCATAGGACCCAGCAATTCCACTCCTAGGTATCTACTCCCATGAGATATGAAAATAAATGTCCACACAAACAACAGCACATGGATATTCACATCAGCATTATTCTCAACAGCCAAAAATTGGAAACAACCAAAACGTCCATCAACCGGAGAATGGACAGCCCAAATGTGATACATCCACACAACTGTTTATATTTAACAATAAAAAAGAACAAACTCATGATAAATACTATAACACAGAAGTAATTTATATATATAACCCCAAAATCATTAATGTGCAAATAAAAATGTTCCAAAATTGATTTATGGTGATGGCCGCTAAGTACATTTACTAAAAATCACTGACTACTATGCTAGAATTGCGTAGATTTTATGATACATAAAATATGCCTCAAAAAAGTTGTGAAAAAAACACAACGGAAGTATTCAACTCATTTTATGTGTATCAGAAATTAATATAGTATCCCTATTTTGCATTCACCTTAAAATATCGTGATCTAAAATTTGACGTGTAAAAGGTATATTCTCAGTCAAAAACAGGTTTCTGTTACTTCTGCAAGAAGTACCCATCTGCCAATGAACTAATGAACTAGGAATACTTAGGGAATCAGAATGTCTTCAGGGCCTGTCATTCCTATCATTAGGCAAAGCCCCCTTATTCATAAATTGGGTATAAGCTAAAACATTGTGAAATGTAGTTTAGATCATAAGGTAAACAGAAAAGGAAGACAAAGATATATACAACAAGAGCTCCCATCTCTATTTAGCACTCACGTCTCTGGATATCTAAGGCTCAGGTAGATTGGAGACTCTAAGTACTGCCTTTTGAAGGGAAGGAATCTAACCTTGATCTTGCAGTTTTAAGTTAATCACTATATATTTGTGTAGCTCTACAGAAAAGAAAACATTCATCAAAAGAAATTCTAGTCTAAGCCTTCCTCAATCTTCTACTCTTACAAAATATAGGGACATTTAGAAATTTAGAGTAAAAAAACACAATGCATCATATGGTATTCTTATTTTTTAATTTTCTGAGGAACCTCCATAGTGTTTTCCATAGTGGCTGAACCAATTTACATTTCCACCAGCAGTGCACAAAAGTTCCTTTTTCTCTACCTCTTTGCCAACACTTGTTATTTCTTGTCCTTTTGATTCTAGCTGTTCTGATAGGTGTGATTTGCATTTCCCTGATGATTAGTGATGTTGATAACCATTTCATGTGTCTGTTGGCCATCATTGGTCTTATTTGGAAATGTCTATCCAGGTCCCCTGCACATTTTTTATTGAATTATTTGGTTTTTTGGTACTGAGCTATAAAAGTTCTTTATATATTTTGGATTTATATAAAAAGAAAACATCAAAAGCATTCATTCAAACAGATACATTTACCCCTATGTTTATTGCAGCATTATTTACAACAGCCAAGATATGAAAGCAACCCAAATGGCCTTCAGTAGATGAATGGAAAAAGAACATCTGGTATACAACAGAATATTAGCTATAAAAAAAGAATAAGATCTTGGCATTTGTGCCACCATGGGTAGACCTAGAGGATATCATGATAAATGAAATAAGTCAGACAGAGAAAGATATACACCATATATCATTTACATATGGTGTCTAAAAAACAAAACAACAAACAAGCAGAAACAGAGCCATAAATACAAAGAACAAACTTGCAGTCACCAGAGGAGAAAGGGGGGCATGATAGGCAAAAGGGGGGAAAGGGAGTGAGGGATACAGTTTCTAGTAAGGGACTAAGTTATGAGGATAAAAGATACAGCAGAGGGAACACATGCTATAATATCATAGTATGGTGACAGATGGTGGCTACGGTTGTTGTGAGCACAGCATAACACACAGAGACGCAGAATTACTATGCTGTACACCTGAAACTAACACAACACTGTGTGTCTGCTCTTCTTCAATTCAAATAATAATAATAATGACATAATTACTGCCAAAATTAATTATGGATTTTTTGTGCCAAGTAGAGTGCCAAGAAATTCACATGTATGATCTCATTTAATGTTTACAAAAATCCTACATAGTGGGTAAAATTATCATCCCCCTTTTCTCCAGATGGGAAAACTGAAGCATAAATTGATGACAGGAGTTTCCCATGGTTTCCAACAAGGAAGTAGCAACAGCAGTGTCATGTAAGAGAATGCCACCTACAGGGGACAGCCCTATACTAGGGAATTCCTAAATTAGGCTGACACATTGCAGCCAGAACCTTCCCCTCATAAACCTGGAAAGTCTGTTTAGAACACTATCCAGGGGAAATAAATAAGATGTAAGATGTAAACCACGAGACTGAAATGAACATAAAAATCTGACTAGTTCCACATCATTAGTATTGACGTTTCAAATCAGCCTCAGCTAAGGCACCCTCCCAACTTGACTCACAGCCCCTGTTACCCTTCCTACATTTTCGATTATTTAACTCTGTTTAGGAACAGCAAGGCTGCAACAGGCTGAATAGTGAGGGGCCTCCAGACTCACCTCTACTCCCAAACCACTAAGCCCATCCTCTTCGCGTGGCCTTCTATACTTCTCTTCATCAGTGTGAACACTTTAAACCTATCTGGCTTCAGGAAAGGTCAGATCCCCTTCTCTCAGAGCTGCCCATCACAGCCTTCTCCGTCTGCATCACTGTGTAGGCACCCAGATCTTCCATACCCTACTACATACGTAAAGTGTGCATGTTGTTACTGGGGGTGGAGGCCACACTTACACTCTTGTAGTATCTAAGCAAAGTGTTAGGCACAAGAAATACTTCATGATTTCCGAAGTAGGAATATCTTTGTCATTTGTGCTTTTTCACGTAACTATATTTGTATTCATAAGTGCTTTGTTTTGTTTTTTTAAGAGAGAGAGCACACGAGGTGTGGGGGTGGGGAGGAGAGGAAAAGAAAAGAGATCATAAGCAGGTTCCACACTTAGCATGGCGCCTGACACAGAGATTGGTCCCATGACCCTGGGATGATGACCTGGCCAAAATCAAGAGTCAGATGCTCACCCAACTGAGCCACCCAAACACGCCTATATTTGTAAGTATTTTGTCTGTCCTACCAAGTTAGTTTAGATTATAAACTAACTGTTCCAACAGACAATAACTTCATTTCTTTGTACAGTAATATATGTTTAATTTTTTAAGAGAATGAGAGCAAGCAGAAATTACTTTTTTTCCAAAAGTACTAAAGTCATTCTATATATTTTTATAGTTACCTAAGTGATCACCCTATTTTTTTATATATATTTAAATCAAAGGATGTTAAATAAACATCTCTTTATTCACTGTAAACACTCAATGAAGCATATATGAAAATCATTTGAAGAACAATGGAAAACACTAAAAGCATTTTTCTTTTGCCAAAATAATCAATTGCTAAAAGTTGTTATAATTGCCAGGAAAATAAATTGGGCTGGTATATGTAAATATAAATACAAAATTAGCATAAAACTGTTGAGTATATGAATACAATGGACATGAACACACATGATTATAAAACCAAACAACAAGGAGGAGGAACCTGAAACAAAGCAAGATCGCTTCCTGCCATGACAGTACTTCATTTCATAACAATAAAATATTAATAAGAAAAGAAAGTGTGGCAAAGAAAGAAAGCCCAGATCTGTATACATTTGAAGAACACCCAGAACTAAGACATTTCATACCTGTAAACATGGCATGAAAATAAGGACTACAGGCAGCCAGCACCACTCTGTGAGCAGAGATCTCCATGTCTTCAGCCACAATCGTGACATCACACAGCAAGTTTTGACTGTTCACAAAGCAGAGAGAGAGAAAGTTTTAATGATACTGATAAAAACTGTATTGAACATGCTGTGCAAAAGGGAGATTATAGTAAAAATTATAAAATATCACTCTCTTCTGAGGTTGAGACTTTTAAAACTGCCATCCTTTAAAACAGAATTCCTAAAGTGAAACACACAGAAAATGGTCACGACGAAGACCCGTCGTCATGCATTGGGCCCTCACTCAGAATCTTGCCTTTGTTCAACAGAGAGATCTTTCCCAACTTGATTACTGATTTCTCAAACTAAATAAATTACTGGCAGCAAACCATCAATGGATTGTAAAAGGGGAAGATGTTTGAATTAAGAACAGCACCAGCAGAAGTGGCAGATGGCAGTCTGACATTAAGATGAGACAAAATAAAATGTATGTAGAAAACCAAATTGGGTCAAAGTACCAAAAAATAAAAAAAGATACTTAAAATGATGCTGGGTCATCAAGCAAAGGTAAAACTATATTCAATTACACCCACAATTTAAAAGGCACCGAAGCCATTTGAAGCTTAACTTAATCAGAACATTTTACCAGTGCAAACTATCTCATCCCTCAAAGCTGGAAAACATTACCACATACAAAATTAAAAAGCATTTTGTTACCTTAAAACAAACCATTATTCAGCAAGCATAATTATACCTCCAGTTCTGAAATATCCATTTTGAGCTATTCAAAACCATGTGGTGAACACTTTCTACATTCTACACAAGCTGCTAGATGAGATTCTCCAGCTAAATAAGAATGTCACAGAATATCTTTTTTGGCAAAAAGTGATGCTGATGCTTATTCCAGAACAAGCTAGGAGGCTCCAGCCTAAAACCGACCATACTGGTAGTCATGTCATTAATAACTGAAACAGGCGTGGTGAGCCCAAAAATCCTTTCCACACCTCAAATACCCAAGCATGAATGTGTGTGTACAGCACACACAGGTCACTCTCACCTCCCCCTCCACTATTCTATTTCCTACAAGGGTGGCCTGCCTGCTTGCTATACTTTTTCTAGTACCTCACAAGCAATATTTTCACATGACCTTAACCAAATCCTTAGTTTCCCACTTTTCTACACTGCTTACTTCTGTAGAGTTCACATCAAAAGCTTTTGGAGATCCTACCGGCATTGATTTTCCCTCTGTCTAGGAGAAACCGTAAGAAAAAGGAACAGTGCAGCACTGGTGTTAACTGGGCTCCAGGGCCTCACTGCTGATGAGCCTGCTGTGTCCTTTAGACCAAAGTATGGCTTATGGGTGTCAATTTAATGGCTCACGATGCTGTATGAGACATCAGGCAGGTCCCACACTACAGTCACGGACGTTAGTCATCAAAGGTGGCCTAAGGTCACTATTCGTGATTCTTCCACTGTAAAAACTGACAAAGTCTATGTCTGCTCTGAGAATATAATAACCATACTGCAATTCTATGAATTCCATGGATTCACAAGTAACCAGGGTGGGGAAAGTCAGTGGTGGATACTATGCAAGAGCTTTACCTGCATGTATTATCTCATTTAGGACCCACCACAATCTTATGAGGTAGGTATTATTATGATTTTCACCCCCAAAATGTACAGCTGAGGCATTCAAGATTAAAGATGAACATCAGCCTTAAGTCCCCACTTGTGTCGATGCCGGGATTCAAATCCATAGAGACTGGCTCCAAAGTCTTTCGACACAAAACCACCTGTGTATTTTTAAGACTTATTAAAGCCTGAATAAAATGGAATAAAAAGTATAAATCAAATAACATCAATTTATTATTTGACATACTATATACTAGAAACAATTTTTTAAAGTTCTATATATATAGTTTATAAAAGGTCTGATTTTAGTGGAGTTCTAGCACTACCTCTACAAGAATATTTAGAGAAATCAAATTCAACAAAGCACTGCAAGATCATCTCTGACCTTAAGGAGAGGGGCGCCAGGCTGGCTCAGTCAGTTAAAGCATCCGACTTCAGCTTAGATCATGATCTTGTGGTTCATGAGTTTGAGCCCCATGTCAGGCTCTGTGCTGACAGCTCAGAGCCTGGAGCCTGCTCCAGACTTTGTGTCTCCCTCTCTCTCTGCCCCTCTGCCACTCATGCTCTGTCTCTCTCAAAAAGTAAACATTAAAAAAAATTTCTTTTTTTAAAAAGGAGTCTAGCAGAAAGGAACGGCAGTGCCAAGATTCCAGGATAAAGTGGAAAACATCATTGTAAAGGTGCTATGGGGGAACATCTGAATCAGACTGGGGGTGAGAAAAGTCTTCCTGCAGCTACTGGCCTTAAGCTGAGTTCTAAAAACAAGTAAGCATTAGCAGGATAGAGAAGGAGCAAGAGAACTCCTAACCCGAGAGAACAGTATGTGCTACTGCACAGAGACATGAGGCAGCACAGCACAATGGGGAACCTTGGAAAAAGAAAAATAGAGAGAAAGAAGGGCGATCGAAGAGGAGGTCAGCAGAGCTGCACAGTCTCTCAAGGACGGGCCGGTCAGGTTTTCCTACTGTGGCCAGCGCCTCTGGACACAACTCAAACATGAGTCAAGTACATCTTTATGCCGATTTTCCTTTTGTCAGTGGTAATCCTTCTTAGTGCTCTAAAGTACTAAGTTCAAGATGGAACTCAAGTGGAATCACACCTGAACACCCCAAAATCACATAATTAATTACACTTAGCTTCAATTACAATTACTTATTGATTGAAACCATCTAACATAACACCTGCTGGCTGTCACTTAATTAGCTCAGCCTTACTAGCTTATTAGCTGATGACAGTTTAACTAGGAAGGTAAGAAACACTGCCAAATTAGTATGTAGCCACATCCTGGGTTAGGTCACAAAGAATCTAAGGGTCACATTCTAAAACAATAACATATTTAGTTCCAGTGCTTCATTTTTTATCTTTTTGTATTCAGCAATAATATACTTTATTTTTTAATGTTTTTTTAATTTTTCAATATTTATTTTTTTGAAAGAGAAACAGAGCATGAGCAGAGGGGGATCAGAGAAACAGGGAGACAAGAATCTGAAGCAGGCTCCAGGCTCTGAGCTGTTAGCACACAGCCTGACGAGGGATTCTAATCCACAAACTGTGAGATCATGACCTGAGCCGAAGTTGGATGCTTAACCACCTGAGCAACCCAGATTCCCAAGAAATAATGTATTTTAAAAACAGCATTCAAAGACAAGAGAAACCAGCGGCGTTTGGGTGGCTCAGTGGGTTGAGCGTCTGACTCTTGATTTCAATTCAGGTCATGATACCAGGGTCATGGGATTAAGTCCTGAGTCAGGACCCACACTTAGCATGGATTAAGATTCCCTCTCTCTCTCTCTTCTGTCCCTCTCCCTGGCTCCTGCTCATTCTCTCTTTAAAAAAAAAAAAAAAAACACAAGAGATATCTGACAAATCCTTTCTTTCAGCCAGTGTGTATCTGAGTATGGCCTTTACCTCTTTCCAATGTGTACGTTCATTAGAAATACAATAACTTTTGGATGAGGAGGAGAGAGCTACAAATTAGAGTGAGTTTCTGAGTTTATGTTCCAATTACCTGAAATCCAATGAAAGAATGAACAGTAGAAGGAAAAGTCTTCCAGAATAATAAGACAAATAAAGTTGCTATTTAGCAAAATTTGCACTTATTCATTCATCAAACATCCAGTGTGGCTACTGTGTGCCAAGCACTATGGTCATTTACCACAATAGCAAGACAAGGTCCATGACAGCAAGGAGTTCCCCATGGAGTGGAGAGAAGCAGACAAGCTGACAGGTAAGATGAAGCGGGTGTGGCATGTTTGGGAACATTATTAAGAGGGGCCAAGCCCAACCTTAAGGAGGATTTGCAAAGGAAGATGCCTCTAAGCTCAAATACAGAGAACAAAAATTATATAGGCCTTATGTAACACTCAAATTGCCTAGAAAAATGAAAGGCACTCCAAAACCTAAATGAAACAGCATCATGCAAATTGTTCCTTCTCAGGAAAAATACTGCTTTGAAAATTAATGAAACATGCCTGACATACCAAGCCATCCTTCAGTTTCCTGACACAGAGTCATGAATTCCTAAGGCTAGAAAATCCAATCGCTGCTGTGTATGTATCTTCTTAAAGGAAAATATGCCATCAGGCTCTCAGGGGTCAAAAATAATTAGTAGTCAGTGAAACAAGAATTGACTTTCTACAGGAAGTGGGGTGTGGTGAGGCAATCACATGGCATCTGTCCATCTTTCTTCCTCAGGTGCCACGGAAAACCTAAAGGCACTGCCTACCACATGGAGTGGACTCGGAGTAACATTAAAAGTGCCAGGCTCCTGAGATGAGCTGTCAGCCACCGCCGAGTGGCAATCCCCAAACCATAGCCTAGGAATGCGTCCAAAGTCATCTCTGCAGCAGCAACAGGTGTTAGGATAAAGAAACAATACCAAGACATAAAAAAAACGAGGCAAGGGGCCAGAGGTCAAGGAAAGGAGGAAAGAAGCCAAGAAATTTAAAAACTGGTCAAGAAGCAGGGGGTGAGCCAGATGTAGAGCCGGCTGTGTCAATGAGTATGGGCCACTTGGCATGAAGGGAGATGAGCTGGTTTAAAGGCAAGAGGCTTCACAACTGCTGACTTTACTTAGCCATATTTAACCAAAGCTCCTCTAACTGACAATTTCACTTAACAGACAAGGAAGATGCAATCTGGCTTATAATGTCAGTAATCTCGGAGATCAACACAACTTCACGGCCCATGTCACCGCTGTCTTCCTTCTTTTTCTTCCTAAAACCATGATGGTTCGATTTTGATACGAATTTGAATTTCTGTGGCAGTTAAGCACAGGGAAAAACTCAGATGCTGGGTTTACCCAACACAGATTCACCACCACAGAAAAAGTCCTGAAAAACATTACATCCCGCTCAACAGGTTTGCACCTGCTAAAATTTTCAAACAGGAAGCAGAAAGTGGTGGCAATTTGGAAAGTTGTAGGAAAACCTACTACAGTCAATAACTTAGAAACGGCTTTAAACTAGTAAAGGGTCCCAGAATATAGAGATTATTCTTTTCAAACAGAATCAAGACAGCAGAACGACAGTTAAGAAGACAGTGAGGGGCACCTGGGTGGCTCAGTCAGTTAAGCATCTGACTTCTGCTCAGGTTACGATCTCGCGGTTCATGAGTTCAAGCTCTGTATTAGGTGAGCTCAAGCCCAGCTTCCGGCTCCCTCACTGACAGTGCAGAGCCTGTGTTAAGATTCTCTCCCTCTCTCTTTGTCCCTTCATGGGATTCTCTCTTACTCTCCTTCTCTCTCTGTCCCTCAATCACTCGTACCCTCTCTCTCTCAAAAAAAAAAAAAAAATTTACAAAATTTAAAAAAGAGTGACAGTGAAAAGTGACAAAATGGAGCCCCAGGAAGACAAGGGGGGAAGTGTGTTACTGGATACCTGCAGAGAAGGGAAGGTAACATCTCCAGATTTGAGGACCTGCAAGAACACTTGGTCAGGGTTGAGAGAAGATGCCAACAATAATTAGAAATAAAGAGAAAGAAGAGATTAGGGAGAGAGAAAAGCTGGTGGGGAGAACAACAACTGAGAAATGCGGAAGGTAAAGGATTTCAGGGGTGGGGAACAGTAATACAGAGATGAGTTTCTGAACATGCGGATGAAAAGCCTCTGTGGTAGAAAATGTAGGATGTATATATACAAAGGAAACTTCCTCTTTACAAGATTTTTTAATTGGTGAAATAAATCATGAGGTACTCTTAGTTATAATAATTTAAGGAAAAAAGCTAGAGTAAGATCTTCTGATTTTTTATTTAAGAGGGCATAGTGAAAGCGGGCTCTGAAGCAGGTAGGTATTCAACAACATGGAGAAAGGGAAAAGAAACGAATTAGGTCAGTAAACTAATTTACTACTACCCATTATATGTATTCTTTGAAATGTTCAATGACCCTATCCATGCTCAATAAACACCACTTAAAAGAGATTAATCACATGTCCTTAAGAAACACTGCAGAAGATTACAAGTTAAAGTGAGACTAGAAGCTTCAAACTGTATCTTAAACTTTCTAAACAAATAAGTCTATTTGATTTAGGGCTCTCCCCAACTGCTCTGTCTTTCAAAGAATGTTTTATATCCTACTCTAGTATAACATGAAAACAAAACAACCTGACAATGTTTACTACAGAAAAGTATATATATTAGAGCAACTGAAAAATTCACACCGTATGTAATTTCTTGAAATCTCTTTTAAAAACAGTCATATGGGGTACCTGGGTGGCTCAGTCGGTTAAGCATCCAACTTTGGCTCAGGTCACGATCTCACAGTTCATGAGTTCGAGCCCCGTGATGGGCTCTGTGCTGGCAGCTCAGAGCCTAGAGATTCTGTGTCTCCCTCTCTCTCTGCCCCTCCCCTGTTCGCACTCCATCTCTCTCTTAAGAATGAACATTTTTTTAAAATTCATAAATATGTAAATTATATATATATAAACATACATATATAAAGATGTGAAGAGAAAGGTGGACTCATTTAATTAAGTTTGTTCTTTAATTCACTTGCCATCTAAGCAACCAAGTACAAATAACTCAAGAGCCACAACTCAAACTTTTCACAGATGCACAACAGATAACTTAATCCTACTGGTGATCTGGATCCATAATGTCTAAACGTCCTGGGGGAAAAATACAATAAGCACTCCTTTAAGAGGGAGCTTCAGGCTTTTTTGATTAAATTATATTCATAAAAACTGCTGTTATAACTGACCTACTATTTATGACTTACGTATGATATACAGAGGAGCACCTGAACTGCTTCAAATGATTTATCCTTAGTAAAAACTTTAATATATCCTTACTAAAAACTTTTAATATAACTTAAGGATCAAAATTATCTTCCTCCTAAATAAGCAACAGGTTGGCCCTAACAGTCACTGAAATTTTCAAATCTCAGATACAGTCTTATACCATAACCTAGAAAACAGAAGTTTTGTTTTTTTTTTAAATGTAAAGGCAAAAAGTTACCTCTTAACATCTTCTTTTTTGGGCCAGCTCAAAAAGCCCACAGCATAAAGCTCTCAATAAAACCTGTCTTGAGATTTAGTCTGCTTGTCTTCTCCACAGACTCAATATAGTGGTTTGTACATAATTAGATCTATTGATTCAATTTTGAAAATGTCAGTATCCTGAAAAAGTCCTACCCCCACCAATTCACGCTTGGGAAGTTGAAAGAGCTGAATTTCCTGCCAGAGATGCGTTGCTAAAAAGACCCGTTTTTTCACTCCACTGCCAGGTTGTGGCTCCAACACCATTCATCTTACAATGTGGCTCCCTATTTCAAAAACCTTCACTGATTCCCAGTGCCCACAGGGTTAAGTCCAAATTCATCACACTATTTAAACCTGCACAATTCTGTCCTTCTCCAGCTTCCTAACCTTTTCTGCACAGACTCCCCAGCACCAACTCTTGATTCACTTTATCCAACAAGCTGTCTCTCCCCGTTTCTCCCCTCCGTGGCCTATGCAGTGATCCAGGCCAGGAACTGCCTTTCCTCTCCTGTCCTTTGTATGAATCCTACTGCTCGCCATCAGGTCCAGCAGAAACCTCTCCTTTGGGCTGCTGTGGACTTCTACCGGGAACATCTTCAGCACACACCCTTTCCCACCTCATCCTCTCCTCTGGACATCACCTACAGCAATCTAGACATCCACAGGGCCCGGGCCAAGTCTGATGCTGTTTCTGGCTCCCGCACAGCTGCGTATGCTCGCTGATTTCAAAGGAGAACCAGCTGCTTACAAACACCTGTAGAATACACTGTTTAGAAGTGGCTGCAGGGTTTTTAAACCAAGTAATTTTAAGTTATTCAAGCTCATATTGAGCTAGGACAGGGGGCTATACCTGGGCCTCCTGCTTAAAAAAGAAAACAAAAAACTAGTTTAAAGAAAATGCCACATTCTTTTTCTATAAACTATAATTCTTGAACTTAAACTTTACAAAACTCCTGCCCACTCACCCCCAGTCCTCCAACCACATTTTACAACAACCATAATTGGAAAAAAGGTGTCTTTTACTCCTAAAATATTACTTCCATCAGCTAAACATTCATAAAAACACTCTCTAGTGTACAGCTGTTATTCTACCAGTGAGAGGTGAGGGCCCAAGAGCAGACCAGTAAGAACAAGGAAGTTCTCTCTTCCCAGAAGTCAGGAAGCCACTCTCAGCTACCTTTTCCTGGCAGCAGGAAGTTGATGCAATGGCAGGAAATCAAAGATTTTCTTTCAGCTGTTTAAGGAGTAGGCCTCTTCCAAGATATTTTTTTTAGTTACTCAAATGGGCCATAAGGGGCAAGAGAGAAATGAATGATGTTTAAAACTAAACAAAAAGAGTTCTGATGAATCACAAAGAAGAGTTCATTTAAAAAAACAACAACAAATCAGTTAGTGAGTTTATCAAAACAATCCTGGATACAGAGCTGGCAGTGAACACCCTCCGGCCATTTAAAGGTCGTTCTTTGTTCTGAAAATCAGCATCAACTAACTAGCCTAGGAACTAGGAACACATTAGTTCCTGAAATGGTACGACACAAAGAATAAAACATAAAACGCTGTTTCACAGCCATATAGTTCACACCCAAAACAGGACAAATAGGTACATGAAGGCTAGAACAAAATAATCCCAGGATGAAGCAAGGACATCAGTGCTATGCAGGTAAGCAGGAAAATCTCACAGACTCAGAGAATATCAGAGCAGCAATGAACCTCACATTCCATTTTGTCTCCTCCCTTCATTTTATAGTTAAGCCTAAAAGAAGTAAAACAGTTGGCCCAAGGCTAGAGTTTGTCCCTAAACTGGGGTCAACCACCTCAAGGGAAGGTGTCACCTTCCCCAAAGTTTAGTGAGTCACGCCTGGGTCAACAGAGGCCTACTCACACCAGTGGAAGGCCATGGCTATGGCGCCCCCACAGGAGGGGGTAGGGAGAGGAAATGTGAACAGGCTTCAGAAAAGTCAAGTCTTTCTAGACTTTTCAAAGGAAAAGAAGAGCCATTAAAAATCTCAGTCTTAAAATGACCAAACTAAGGTTGCCTGGGTGGCTTAGTCGGTTAAGCATCTGACCTCGGATCAGGTAATGATCTTGCGGTTCGTGAGTTTGAGCCCGTGTTGGGCTCTGTGCTGACAGCTCAAAACCCAGAGCCTGCTTCAGATTCTGCGTCTCTGTCTCTCTCTGTTCCATCCCCGCTCACACTCTGTCTCTCTCTCTCTCAAAAATAAACATTAAAAACAATTTTAAATAATCAGACTATTTTTCTTACTTTTCTTTCAGTTCCATTTAGTAACCGCTGCAGTTTACATTCAATAACTACTTTTAAAATGGGATTAAAAAACTAGAACAGCACACCCAGACCTGCTGAATTATCCCAACTGCATATTCTCCCAAAGACTAAATGAAAACATTAAAAATACTGTCAGGGCATGACTAGGAAGCAAATCAAGTATGTGCTAGTCAATTTAACCTTCTTGTCCCTCTCCAATCCACTCTCCTCCTAGCTGCAACTATGTTCTTTTAAAAAAACACAACTCTGATCAAGTCACTACCCTGCTTAACTCTCCAGTGGCTTCCTCCCATGACAACTCCTGATAAAGGCGGAATGTGCAAGGCCCTGAGTATGCTGGGCCCCACCTGCCCGCTCAGGCTCCTCTCTTGCAGTGACACTCCCCACAACCCCCACACACACTTCTCCCCGCCCCCCCACCCATGTATGCTCCAGCTGCCCAGCTGCCCCTCAGTTCCTCCAATGAGGCCAGCTCCCTCCAACCACCAGACTTGGGCAGTGCCATTCCCTGTGCCTGGAACAGTTTTCTAACCTCTCCCACCCCCAACCTGCCTTCAGTTCCTCACCTCTGTTTGGCTTTAGTTCTAAGCACAATTATTTCTATCTTCTCAAGGAAGCCTTTCCTGACCACTGTTATCAACCTTCACAGCACGAGGCAGCTCTCCTTTGTAGCACTTACTGCCATGAAAATTTACAGTAAATTATGTGTGTATTCCTCTGATTAATGCCTGCTTCCTGCATTCAACCATAAGCTATGTGTCTCATGCTCACCATTGTATCTCCAGCACCCAACAGATAAATATTTATTGAATCTTTAAGTAAAGAAAAAACAAACAAATGATGGGCCTAAAGGGTGGACTTTTAGGAAGACATAGCAGAGAGACTGAAGAAGAGTTTGTCACTCCCTTTTTTTAAAAAATGTTTTATTTATTTCTGAGAGAGAGAGAGAGACAGAGACAGCATGAGCAGGGGAGGGTCAGAGAGAGCGGGAGACACAGAATCTGAAACAGGCTCCATCCATACTCTGAGCTGTCAGCACAGTGCCTGACACAGGGCTCTAACCCACGAACCATGAGATCATGACCTGAGCTCAAGTCTGACGCTAAACCCACTGAGCTACCCAGGCGCCCCTTCTTTTTAGCCCAAGCTTTTATTATTTTTTTTTAATGTTTTATTTATTTCTAGGAGAGAGAGAGAGAGAGACAGCGTGAGCAGGGGAGGGTCAGAGAGAGAGGGAGTCACAGACTGAAACAGGCTCCAGGCTCCAAACTGGCAGTCAGCACAGAGCCTGACGCGGGGCTCGAACCCACGAACCGCGAGATCATGACCTAAGCGAAAGTCGGACAGTTAACCGACTAAGCCACCCAGGCGCCCCCCCAAGCTTTTAAATATATGTACTTTCACAAAGAGAACAATGGGGGGAAAAATAGAGGTCTTTCACAAAGGGCTGAAAAAACTAAACCAAGATGGTTAATACACACATTAGTCTTTTAATTAAAAAAAAAAACTATTCATTTTCCAATCAACTTTTAAAGTCACTCCTTTCATATCAGTGATTCTTAACATACTTGAGAATTACATTAACAATGGGCAGGTCACCAGTCCTCAAAACAACTGGTGTGAGTAGGCCTCTGTTGACCCAGGCGTGACTCACTAAACTTCAGGGAAGGGGACACCTTCCCCTGAGGTGGTTGACCAAGATTTAGGGACAAACTCTGGCCTTGGGCCAACTGTCTCATTTTTCCCTGACAGTTCTCTTTCCATAGTCTTTGCGATAAGTGAGAAACCAAGCCGTCCAATAGAAATATAGGATATATATGTAATATATAATATAATGCAATTCACAATTTTCTAGTAATCACATTAAAAAAGAAACAAGTGAAAATAATTTCAATAATATATTCTATTTAACCCAAAATATCCCATATATTATTTTTAAATGTAGTCAGTATTCTCAAAACTTACTAATGAAACACTGTACAATCTTTTTTGTACTAAATTTTGGAAATCCATTTTGTATTTTCTACTTACAGACATCTTTTTTTTTTTTTAATATAGTTTATTGTCAGGTTGGTTTCCATACAACATCAAGTGCCCATTCCAACAAGTGCCCTCCTCCATGCCCATCATCTATTTTCCCCTCTCCCCCATCCCTATCAACCCTCAGTTTGTTCTCAGCATTTAAGAGTCTCTTGGGGTTTGCCTCCCTCCCATTCCTTAACTATTTTTTTCCCCTTCCCCTCCCCTATGGTCCTCTGTTAAGTTTCTCCTGTTCCACATATGAGTGAAAACATATGGTATCTTACAGAACATCTTAACTCAGATTAGCCACATGTGGCTAGTTGCTACCATATCAGACAGAAAGCCTTATACTATTCATGCTTCTAATAAAAGAAAAAAAAAACCTGGAGAAAATGATTTTAATGTTCTCTATATCAAAGAACCAATAAGGCATGAAGAGCATATTCACTAGAAACAACTACAAAATAAAAGGAGGAGATCCATGGTTACATGTATATTAATGTAACAATACCTTCTTAATTCGTTCATGACTTTAAAAGCTTTCTTCATATGCCAAGGATTCACTGTCACTGGGCAGTGTTTTTCAGTATTATCATCTTTTGAATCGAGAGGCTTCTGATGACCCTGCTTTGTGCATCTGTACATAAAAGAAAAGGAAAAAAAAACAGAAAAGATCTTATTAAAAATAATTTAGTTCAGGTAATTAGGCTACAAGAGATACAACGAATCTCTCAAACTCATTTAGAGGAAGTCTCACAGTGTATCCCAATGTAAGATGAAGAAACAATTCAGGGCACTTTCTGATGGTCACTGTGATTTCAACAAAAAAGTGGGTAATCACCTCCATGGTGTCAAAGCTCTACCACAGAGGAGCTCAGAAAATTCAGGAAAAGTGGTTCAGCAGATACCTTGAAATAAAAATGCTGAGAAATGATCTCTGTTGGAAATTAACCTGCTTTTAACAATCCGCTATAGTCATACATTATTTACAAACCAAGACAGGAACAGAATCATATTTTACACAAACTTCAAAAATGTAGAATCGGATTTGAATTTTGCTCTCTACTGCCAGGCTATTTATCCCATATATTTCAGACCTACTCTTGTAATGAGAGATGAATCCTATTAGCCGAAGTTTATTGAGTATTTACTATTCAGCAGCCACTGTGCTGTTGTTTACTTGCATTATTTGCTTAATCTTCACAACAGTTCCGTGAACTCATTACTATTATTATCCCCATGTAACAGATGAAAAAATGAAGGCAAAAAATAATTTAAGTAACTAAATCATAGAGCTGGGTAAGAGCAAAGTCAGTCTGACTCTTTGAGTTCATTCTTTTCACTAATGTTCAATACCATTTTCTACCTTAAGCAATGGTATTTAACTTCATATTTAAACATAATTTTTAAGAGCAAAGACTCTAATTAATATTGCTGTATAAATTACTCTTTCGAGACTTGGGAGCAAAAAAATTAACAAACAAAATCAGGGTACCATGGCAGGGAGTGGGGATTAACTACTAATTGACCTAAGGGAACTTTTTGAGAAGACCATTGCACAACTCTAGAAATGTACTAAAAATCACTGAATTGTACAACTGTAATAGGTGAATTTTATGGCATGTAAATTATACCTCAATAAAGCTATTAAAGAAAAAAAGCAGGATACCAAATTAAGCCTAAAGAAATCACACTTGCATATATATCACACAAAGAACAACAGGCAAGCATCATTACTTATTGCCACATTTCTCTTCATTCCTCTTCCTTTCCTGACCTATTCTGAAAGAATCATTTATTTTTAAAGTATTACATTTCATGAATTCACTCAGCAAACATTTTTTGAATGCCAACTATGTACCAAGCACTACTCTAGGCACTTGGAATCCAGGCGAACAATGAACAAAAAAAGGCTCTTTCCTCACACAGCTTGGAGTCCAGCAGGGGCAACGACGAGGAGATGATATACAGAACAATCACTAAAATAGGAAGCACGTCAGAAAATGAGCTATGGATAGAAGAAAAAGAGCAGGGTAAAAAAAATCAAGAGGATGGAGTGACACAACTTGCACAAGTCAACAGGGTCATCAGGTCACCAACAGTCCAACTGAGAAATGTGACCTGAACCAGGACTAGGAGGTGAGAGAAGATCCAGAAGGAATGAAGAGCCAGAGCAAAGGCCTGTATGTGCTTGGTGTGTTCCAGGAACAGTGGGGCCAGGGCTGGGGCCGGGGGACAGAGAGGAGTGCAGATCACGTAGGGCCTATGGGACACCATAAGGACTTTGGCTTTTACCCTGAGTGAATAGGGAGGCATCCCAGAAGGGTGACACAATCCAACTTACGTTTTCAAAAGGATCACTCTGGCTGCTGGCTGAGACTAGCCGATGTGGGCAAAGATAAAAGAGGGTTAACTATTTAGAAGAGTCAGTAGGGGATGCCAGAGCTTGGAGCACGGTAGGAGCAGTGATGAGAAGTTGCTGGGTTCTGGGTATATTTTAAAGGTAATGCCAACGAGATTTGTTGATGAAATGCATGTGGCACATCAAAGAAAATCAGAATGACTCGAAATTTTTTGGTTTGAGCAACTAGAAAGATTGAGTTTCCATTAATTGGGATGGGGAAGGCTGCAGGTGGAACCAGGCTGGGGGTAGGAAGGTCAAGAGCTAAGCCTTCATACATGTTGGTTTTAAGACACCAGACATCCAAGTGAAGACATCAAATTGGCATATTAGAGTCTAGAATTGGATAGAAAACTTCAGCTGGATAGAAACGTGGGGGTCATTGATTACACAGAAGGTACATGAAGCAATGGAACTCAAGCACTCAAACATTAATGTAACCTCCATCGTTAACCACAGATGCTATCCTTGCTCGGTCCTCTGTTCCCCAAGAATCAACACTAGTTGAGGCATCTGATTCTTCGAGGGTTGGCATACCAGAAGTGGAGATAAGTCCTGTTTCCCCTTCATGTGAAAGATTTTAAAGGGTGCCTTACAAGCAAATTGGTACAAGACCCTGACTCCATGGGGTGAGCCCATAGCTGGAATGGGACATTCCTGGAATGTGAATGGACGGTACATCCTACTCCCTGTGGCCACATGTGTGTGTGCATGCGTGTGTGTACGTGTGTATGTGTGCGCACATGTGTGTGGAGAGGGAGAGTTACACTGGCCTGAGAAAAAGAGCTAGAAAGTCTAGAAGCCAAAGATGAAAGAACATTCAGATCTGGCAGAGGGGACTGGGAAACATTTTATAGTATAAGGCTATTTCCCACCACCCTTTCATAAAGAAAACAGTAGGAAGAAAGGGAAATTATATAGATATAGGCAACCGATGCAAACTTTCTGACCACTTAACACTGAATGTCCACATGTATAGCAAGTTAAGAAGGTTTACATCAGCTTCTAGTTTAATGCTCAGCATGGAAGTGAAAGCAACTCAGCCCTAGAAAAATACTATTTAAGAGCCAAGGGTGTTTATATTTGCTTAGGAAATTATGAATTAAAACTCCCTGCATTAGAGAATTAACTTTAAGACAGTTACCATACAACAATCAATATCTATATTGGCACATTCTTAAAGCTATTTTCAGCTCCTGCTTTTTCTGATGTACTCCAGAAACTCTACAAAGAAAAGACTTTATTCAAAGGTTTAAAGGAATAAGTAAGAAATAACACTGATTTTTTTTTTTTTTTTTTTAAGTGTTCTCTGTACTGAGAGCTACTTACAAATACAGCACCCTGCTGCACCGGGCTACCTTTTCAATGCTAACGTCCTTTCCACAATTTTCCATTTCCTATGTGGTTTTGTGTTAGACAGTCTTTCATTCAGAAGCAGAACTGAGTAACAAAATGACACATCATGCCTAAAACTACAGACGTGGAAAATGAACATATACTAGGAAGCAGCTAAATGGGAGGTCAAGGTTTACCCTTTAAGGTACATCAGTAAGTGCAGTTAAACCTTCTCCCTGCTTCCCTTCTGAAGCAGGGAGCTAGCCTTTTCCGGAGAAACTTCTCATTCTGCGAACTGCCTTTTTAAAATTATCTAGAAGAGATACTTCTTCAAGGTTCTTTCATTTTTAAGTCTTTCACCAACTCTAACTCGCAACCAGTCTTAAAACTATCCTATAGCCTACTATTATCAAAACATACTCAAAATAGCTGAGGCTTCCAAGAGTCTGGATCTCAATACATGCCTATGTTTTATAATAGATAATCTTTGAGCCTTCCTTCAATGACTGACTCTTCTGCAAATTTCCAGCTGTGGGCAAGGTTGGCTTTTCAGACTAGCTAACTAGGTAACTCTAACTCTGTCCCAAAACACACTAGTGACAGAAATGAATTCTCAGAGAAGAAAACAAAGTTTCTAACAGGACTGTTTCCCTCAAAGAGTCAAGATCCGTAATCAAGCAAAGGTTTAAATCTACTACAAGAATTCTGAGGCCATCTTAGAAATGAGGCATAGTTTCTTTAGATATATATTATTACTGGCTCTGGCATGGTGATCCCTAATGGTGGGGGGCAGAAGGATCAGAATGACCCAGGCAAGGAGCGCCTGGGTGGCTCAGTTGGTTAAGTGTCTGACTTGATTTCGGCTCAGGTCATGATCTCATGGTTCATGAGATGGGGCCCCATGTCAGGCTCTGCACTGTCAGCTTGGAATTCTCTCTCTCCCATAGTCTCTGCCCTTCCTTGCTCATGCTTGCTTGCTTGTGTGCTCTCTCTCTCTCTCTCAAAATAAATAAATTCAGAAAAAATTTTAGGGGTGCCTGGGTGGCTCAGTTAAGCGTATGACTTTGGCTCAGACCATGATCTCATGGTTCATGAGTTTGAGTGAGCCCCGTGTCGGGCTCTATGCTGACAGCTCAGAGCATGGAGGCTGCTTCAGATTCTGTCCCTCTCTCTCTCTCTCTCTGATCCTCCCCTGCTCACACACTGTCTCTCTTTCAAAAATAAATTTAAAAAACTGTTTTTAATTTAAAAAAATTTTTAAATCGATGACCCAAACGATTTTTCATTTTTTTTAAATTGTTTTTAATGTTTTTATTTTATTTGAGACAGAGAGAGACAGAGTGAGCAGGGGACGGCCAGAGAGAGAAGGAGATACAGAATCTGAAGCAGAATCCAGGCTCTAAGCTAGCTGTCAGTACAGAGCCTGACGCAGGGCTCAAACCCACAAACCGTGAGATCATGACCTGAGCTGAAGTCAAGACACTTAATCAACTGAGCCACCCAGGCACCCCCAAACAATTTTTCAAACTGCACATAACCATCCCTTTTCCCACAAGGATTCAGGCAAACCCTTTTTATAAGACTAGGTATATCTGAATGACAGCATCTCCAGGAGCAGGGGTGAGAGGCAGCTATGTATAATACTTAAAAAAAAAAAAAAAAAAAAAAGGGATTGAAAAAT
>NW_027527957.1:838072-860265 GCF_008692635.1 Crocuta crocuta
TATGTCCCCACCACCCACTTCCCACTTATCTCCCACCCGGGACAATCATCTCAGATTGAGAACAAACACTTTAGATAATATGGGTTGTTCATGTTTTTAGGGTTTTCTGGTAGAAACAATGCTGTAACTCATGTGAATGATGCAGCTGCAAAATTTAACAGGGGACCAGGCGTTATCACATTTAGGACATAAATACTTAGCCCCCGGGTGGCCACCTTCTTTGCTCTCCCCTCTGCCTGTTCACTTCAAAAGCTGCAAGACTCCCTTGCTCACAATGAGTCACCCACCATTACTCACAAACTTCTGCCAAGTTCACATCAGCAGCTGTTGTTTTCAAAGTCACCATCCATGCTACACTGCTCTGAAGTTTCTCCATTACTTTATAATATTTCTTCCATTTTCTCTGCCGTCTTCCCTAGCTTAAACTTCCACTCAGAAGCTGATTAGACTAACACTGCTCTCATCTGCAAGTCCAAGATATCAGAAGTAGAGAGATTCCACTATGGCCAATATTTTAACTAGTATGTCATGTGACTCGACAGTTTCCCAACGAAATACTCTCACATCCTTCATCTCACCCAAATGACCGCCTAGTATTTAGAGGCTGTAAAAATAGAGGGCTTTCTCCACTGGAAATGTGTTTTGGTTTGTGGTAGAGTTGTGGCTTCAGTTTTTGTAATCAGCTAAAGACAAAGAGACATGTTCTGCAGATTCTCTTCAATTGTTTGGAATTTAAACTTTCATTAGGTATAGAGCCAGCATACTACCATCTATAAACATATGGTCCTGTTACCAAATAAATATAGCTTAAAGAAAGTTAATGTCTACCCTATTTACATGTAAGAATTTGGAGACCCACAGAACTGAATATAAGGCATCCTGTGAGACAAAACAAAACCAAATCGTGCTATCCAGTCACAGAACACCTTACATCATAATGCCACAGAAATCTTGCCATTTGCAACGACATGGATGAATCTAAAGGGTATCATGCTAAGTGAAAAAAAGTCAAAAACAAATATCACATGATTTCACTTACATGTGGAATCTAAACTAACAAACAAACGACGACAAAAGCAAAAAAGACTCATGATTATAGACTACAATCTAGTGGTTGCTAGAGAGGAGAAGGTTTGGCGGGGTGGGCGAACTAGGTGAAGGGGATTAAGAGGTACAAACTTCCAGTTCTAAAACCAGTCGCAAGGATGAAAAGTACAGCACAGGAATTATCGTCAATAATACTGTAATAGCTTTGCATGGTGACAGAATAGAAGGGAATGCCACTGAATACGTCAGTACTCAGTGACTCTAAGCACATACCCTCCCAGAAGTTATGTTTCAGATTTGTCTGAGCTGGAAGAGCTGGAAATGCCTGATTTTCCTAAAAGGATTAGCAGCTAAGGCAGAGCACTGAACCTACTGGAGGACAGAGGGAGATCTCCCCACCCCTTCTTCCCTAGGATTTAGTTGTGTGGCTTTATGTTAAGTGTGCGGAGAAGCACTGGCAGGAGGAGGTGGTTGAGATGTCTGAAGTGGAGAGGTTGATGGAAGTTGGAATATAATTGCTCTCTGATAGTAGAACAATAGAGCTGTAAAAAGCTCTGCTTCAGTTCAACTCAGCTCGCTCTCCCTCTTTCCCTCCCACCTACATGACAAACAGAGCACAATCAGGCACTTTTTGTCCCTGGCAGTGACTATTACCAGGAAAGGGACCAGGGGAAAAGCATGTCTTATGCAAGATCAATCTTATTTTCAAGAATATGTTATAAACAAACAGTTAACAAAGCACTGTCAGGGTGGGGTATTTGTGATGTGCTAAAATAGGGAGGAGGAGGTTGATGATCTATTTCAAACACTCCCATGTCTTTTATCAACCCTCGTTTCTGGCCTTTCTTTTGCCACTTTCCCTAGTATTATGGGCACTTGGCTAGTCAGAGAGGGCAGCAATTTGATTTGACAATTCAGCTATCTAGGCTACATTTTCCAACACTTGAATGGAAAGGCACTAGAAGAGGACCAGAATCAGCTAAAAGACCTGAACTGTATTCCTGTCCATGTCAAATACTAACCAAGTGACCTTGGGTGTGGTCACTTGGCCTCTCCGGGCTTCAGACTGTTTACTTATAAAACAGGGTGCTGTTATTCCACAAAAATGTCTAATACGAAATGTAATAGGAAAGTCAAAGATAATAACACTTCACCTACTTGCCTCAGGGAGCTGTACAAGCATTAAATACTGTATGAATGTAAACACAAAGTTGAGAAGAAAAATGTTGAGGTTAGGAGCCAAACTGAATATAGAGATATACTTTTATGGCTTTTATTGGCCTCCCTAGTTTTTAATTGCAACATTCAATTAAAAATTATTAGCAATACTCCATACAACCACCAGTGCTAATAAATCAAGTAGATAAGCACTGCCTAGACTCCGACTGCATACCCTGACATAAGCAGAATGGGGGATATGAAGGAGGCTGAATGCAGGACACTTCTCCAGTTACTGTCTAACTGGGGAGGCACATCTGCAACCACCAGGGAATGGCACAAGTCAGTACACAGGTGCAAAAACAGTGGGCTACTGATACTACCGGAATGCGAAGAGCAGCTGGAATGAATTAGAGTAGGGAAGACTTTGTGAAGGAAGACAGGGTTCCAAGTGGGCTTCGGAAGAATTCCAAGTTGTTTGAACCGGGGACAGGATGGGAAAAGGCTGGAGATTCCTGGCTTGTAATAAGGTAGAGTTTACTCTAGGAGGTCAAATCGTATAATACTTTTAAACACATTGTAAGATTAGGACAAAATGATAGCGGGTTCTGACCCTCTGGATGAGATAACTGGTTTTGGTAAGTCACTTGATGTGACTCTAAGATGTTGGGACCAAATAGTAGGTAGACTGAAAGGTGAGGAAACAACACATAGAGTTCAACAGGAGAAAAGGTAAGAGAAAAAAATATAGGTATCAAGGAATAAAATATGTTCAGGATGGGAGGGGTCAGAATGGATACTTGAAACCAAGACTACAGTTTCTGGGAGCTGATAAGATGTGGAAGATGATAAGGGAGAGAGGGAGAGGAGGAAGGGGAGAGGGGGAGAAGGGGAGAGGAAGAGGGGGAGGGAGAAGGGGAGAGGANGAGGAAGGGGGTAGGAGAGAGGGAGGGGGACGGAGAAATCAAAGGCCATGCCAAGGCTTTGGGTATCTGGGACCAAAAGAATGATTATTCCATTGCTTATGTGCAGATGTTATAAAGGGAAATCAGTTTGAGAGCAAAGGTTCTGAACTCAGTTTTAAACATGTTGAACCTGATATAGAAGCTAGGAGCAGAAGTTCTGTAAGAAGCTGAAAATTCAAGACCAGGCACTGATCTAGAGCCTAGGCTTAAGATACAGATGGAGCCACAACATAGTGATTAATACTTGGTTAAAAAGAACGGGCCAAAACCTATATCTGTGAAGAGCAGCCACTGCCAATGAACAGCAACAGGAAAAAAGCCATGTCAAGACAGAAAACAGTGATCACTGAGGGAGTCCCAACTTCACCTCCTACTTAACAACCTTCGAAAAGTAATTTACCATCTGAAAAAATATAAGAGACCTACACCATAAGGTTGTTCACAAGATTAAATGAGATAAAGTAATAAAGTAAAGTAAATCACATTAGCAACCTAAAAACTACAGGAGGAACCCAAGAAAAAGTAGTGTCATAGAAAGCAAGCATATTTTCAAGGCAGGATCAGTGAAAAGAATAGGTCACAAAAATACCTCAGCAAATGCCAATTGTCTGAAATGTAAAACAATAAAGCATGTTAACACACAAAGTATACTCATCCTAGCACTACAGTAATTGTACCATATGTTTGTTTCCTATCAGTTTCAACCATAGGGAAAAAGACTTTGTTTTCTGAGATAGCTCCAAAGTCTGGTCATAGTAAGCACCCAGTAAGCACAAATGAAAAACCTGATCTCCCTTATTATAAATAGTAAATAACATTTGGAATTTGGAAGAATTCTATAGACAAGCATATGAAAAGCAATTTTCATTTTCTCTATCACCTTAAAAGAACCTTCCACCTGATCTTAAGGAAGAAGTTCAATTGTTTTCATAAACACTGCTAGTGCAATTCCATTACAGCCACAGATGAGTAAATCTACAGTCACCTTCAAGAAAGCACGCTTACTAACATTTATTGAATGCCTACTGTGTGCATTATAGAAACGAGATTTGGGGCTATTTAGTGGGAGAGGGAGGAGTGATTTACCAGCATCAGAAAAATTTAAGACTACTGCATCAATGTTACCCATTTCTAGAATCCACTTCTTAAGTTCCCAAATACACCTTAGAATTTTCCTTATATAATGCTTCTTTCAACACACATTGATCCATGTCTTCTTTCAAATTACTTTCTTAGCCATTATTGCTTCCACATATTTTAAATATCTTTGTCCGTCACTGAGGCAATTCACCTATGATCTGACACATGCCCAATTTACATTCATGTCTAGCTAAACAAAAACAAGACTACATTCAAGTGTGCTATAGACAAACCAATGAATATTGGCGTAACCTGTGTCAAGGTTCCAAATTCACAGTAGCTGAATCTTAAAATTAGAAAGAACATTAAAGGACTTCTGGCCCAGTGGATCACAAATGTCGGGCTTCACTAAACTTTTTACTCATCTGTGTCAAACAAGGAAAATGTAGTACGTTTTCATAAAACTAAGTTAATTCAATATAAGAACTATCTTTTAGTCTGAGACTATGTCCTTCTTTGTTTTCGGAAAGGGACACTAGACTGTCTTTTCTTTTACAAAAAAAAAAAAAATGATAGCAGCTATAATTATTACTTTATCAATTTTTTTTCTACTGACCAAAATGAGTAACTTAGCAATTCTGTGATGGACCTCAGTTTTGGGTTTGTTTTTTTTTTTAACTTCACAGGTCAGTGACATCCAAAATTCTGAAAACCTCTGCTCTGATTCAACCAACCCTCTGCTGCCTAAATCCCTTAGAACACGGTCAACAGGATGTCTGTCTGCCTGCGCTTGAACAACCCCGATGCCAAGAGTCTCCAGTGATGTGGAATCACGGATCCAAGAGATGGTTGTATCTGAGACATGTTTGCTGAGTTCTATGAAGGAAAAGCAAAGATGTAAGGTTTGTAGAGAGAAAGCCAACCTGTAAAAGCAGAGCCAGTAAGAAAACAAGGACCAAAACACTGTCCGGTGAGGGGTGGTCAAAGGGATGCATTCCATCCTATACCTCAGCCTTCCCTCAATTTCATAGTTATGAAAATCCTTTACCAAAAGAGCCAAAAAAGCTAGAATATGCAAAGCAGTCCTGAGGTCAGGGCTGCACATCTCAGTTTACCACCCCAAATTCCTTGACTGATCCTACATCTAATTTTCAGTTACACATCTTCGGGTTCGATCAGAGGCAAAGGTCCCATCGTTTCAGTATCACCCAAATGCAAGAGAATCTAAATGCCACATAGAAGATGGAAAAAAACAGAGCTATGAAGCCCAGTGCCAGTATGAGAATCAAAAAGGATGAAGAGAACTTGGAGGCAAAGAGTGAAGAGTGGAAAGAGCACAAGAGATCAAAACCTAATTTCAATGAGCCCATCCCATCCCGAAGGAGCTAGGGAACCCAAGCAGTCCTCTCTACTCCTCCAAGGCAATGTGCTACCAGGCCGAAGGGCAGCAAGGTGGGATTTGAAAACTGGGCAAGCCTGGCTGTTATAAGAGAAGGACGAGCATGAGCTCCTCCACAGTGGCAGGCAGAGATGGGCATTCAGATATTTGCAGGATTAACGAACTAATAAACAGACACTTGCCCAAAGAGGATCTGAGTCCCTGCTTCCAACCACATCACCCAAGGCATTTTAAGTCCACATCAAACATCTTTCCTTGCCTTAAAGCTCAAGCTAAAAATCTTAACCTTATGAAAAGCTGAGCCCTCCCAATAACTTCGACCGCCTCCATCTACCCAACTCCAGCCCACTGAGGCCCAATAAAGCTCCTTCGCAAAGACACTGCCTTCAATTCTCAAATACAGCACCCATGATTTAGTGTGAGAGGAAAAAGTAAGCTAACGGGAGCGAAGGCAAGTCGGCCAAGGGGTAGGAAGGGAAACTATTTCTGATTCTAACAAATTCCAGAATGAGGGTTAATTCTGGATGGACCAAATGAAAACAAACCCTAATTTGTATTTATTATTAAATGGATATCAACAATGAGGAAGTCTCACAACTTTAGCCACTCCTGATTAAAAGAAGTTTTAACAATTCTTTCATCCCTGCTGACATTCCTTGTTTTCCATTATATCTCAGCCTGTCATTGTTCCAGCATTATTGATGGAGTCTCGATACCAAAGAATTGTGGTGGAAACCAAAATTATGATTAACTGATCTGTCCTAGATTAAGTGTACCAATATTTCCATGCACATGTCCATTTCATTTTCAATTACCTCTATTTAAATCATTTTCTGTCTCTAGTCCCTTCCTCCAGAGGCTGCTTGTTGTCCACACCCTTTTTCCACCTGCATTCTAAGAGCCCCTTGTTTTTTCCTGTAGTCCCCCCCCTGCTCCAAAAGTAAAAGGGGACTGCAGGAAACTGATACAAAGGGAACAGGTTTACTACAGATAACAAGCCTACATGATGTATTCTATACACTATGTGCTGTCTATATACACGAAGCATTTCCTGCCTTAACTGTCTCTGAGCTTGGACAGAACCCATGTGCTGGTGCTGTATTCACGCTGCTGATGCTAACAATCCACCATCATGTTTCCTAGGGGTTCAGGAGCCTTCCCAAACCTGCTGAAGAACATGACCTGATCACAAAGCCCTCAGAACTAAGTGATCAGGAAGCCACGGAGCCCTTGCTTCTACCGGCCGGGAAAGGTCCATTCATCATCAGTTTTATCATCTACTCCTTAGATCCCCATGACTCTGTTCCACTCAAGCTAAAAATTCTGTAAGGCACTTTTAGACATTATAGTCCCAGGATCCTATTAGCTCTCCTTAAAAGGACTGGACATCAAAAAATTATTCAGCCCAGGCCCAATACTCATATTTTCGCTGGAATTCTGCCAAATAACCACAAGAGGCTGGTGCGGTACAACCGGCAAGGAGCGAAGCTGGCCAAATCTAAGTGGAAAACGATAAAGCTCCATGAATAAGCTCTCATGAAAAGGTACACCGGTCTCAGAAGGAGGTTTGCCTGCGGTCTGAAAAGTCAGATTCAACGGGCTCCTGTTTCTTGATAAAGGTTAAACTAAGGAAGGCAAATCAAAATAGAAATTTTCAAAACTCCTGGGGATTTACAGTCCACTTTTAGCAAATACTTTCAAAAAATATACACTGTACTGAATAATGCAAATGTTCCATAGCTTCCACATAATTGTTCAGCTGTTGATATTTCCGGAAAGTAGTTTCGTTGCAGGTACCTTGAATGGATCTGGGTACCAAGGAAAAAGACACCTGTGCCTGGCAGGTCGCTACACTACTAATTTGCCCAGGGTATCAAGGAAACAGAAGATGCTCTGGTTTCTGGATACAATTTTCTGCAGTGCCAGGTAAAAGAGGTCACATGCCCTGAACAGCCGTGGCTCATTGAGAGTGATGTAAAAGCTCTTCAGATATTAATTTTGCTAGGAATTCGAAGAAACAAGCATTCTAAGGTCAATTCGTTTAGACACCGGTGTCTGGTACTTTCCAGTACCCTTTTTTCAACGGACTCCCGTGCAGCATATCTCCGTCCCTGAGAAAGGGGGTGGCAGGCTAGGCACCAGCCACCCATGCGTTCCAGGGAGGCGTACCCAGGACGGGCAGAGTCCCCAAGCCCATCCCAGCCCGAATCTTCTATTCGCCTGGGATCGGGAAGACCCTTCCCGAGATACCAGCCAGGGTTCTAAGTCACTGCCCGGCCAGCCTGAGTTGCCGCCCGCGTCCGCCTCAGGACTGCGGGAACCGCGCCTCGTCACGCCCCGCCNGGGGAGGGGGAGGTGTCTGTGCGGAAAAAGGGCACCCGAAAGCACAGCATATTAGCGCTCGCTATTCACTTACTGCTCTGCTTTGCAGGCGTGTTCACCTCCTTTCCTTTTGATTTGAGCCTATTCCCCGGGGAGATGGGAAGGGTAGGCATAACCAGCCACTTCCTTTACAAATGGTGAAACTGAGGCAGGAAGAAATGAATTTGCCTGTCCTGTGTTCCAGGCAAGGAGCCGGGCCTCCCTCCTCAGTGTCTGATGCATTCGCTGGGGAAGTGAAGTGAGCACCTACTGTTAGACAAGGTTTGGGTACGGGATACGATGAGAGAGCAAAGCCAGGTCTGTGTGCTTGTGGAGCTGTCAATCTAGACGGACTGAGAAACGAACGAACGATGCCTGCTATGAAGAAAATCAGAGTGAGGAGATGGGATGCTATTTTAGGAGTAGCCACAGAAGGCCCCGCCAATGATGTCATTTAGACCGAGATGGAATAAAATGAATCTTGAGAAAAGCAAAGACTGCTCAGGGCAAGGGAAGAGTCATGCGAAGACTCCTGTGCAAAATCTTGCCTGGCTTGTTGAGGAATAGGAAGGAGAACAGTGTAGCAGGTGGTTGTCCAGGTGTGCCCGCTGGACAACAGTAGCATCTGGGAATTTGCTAGAAATGCGAATTCTGGAGGCCCACGTGAGATCTACCGAACCAGAAACTCTGGGGGTGGAGCCTAGCTGTCTGCTGTAACAAGCCTTCCAGATGATGCCGATGTGCGCTAAGGTTTGAGAACCTCTGGTGCAGCTGAAGCAGAGAGGACAGGGAACAGACGACATGCTGTGTGGGACTGACAGATCACAAAGGCCTTGAAGGCCATCATAAAGGATTTGACTATTACCGAGAAGCAACAGGAAAGTTGTGAGCAGCTTGATCCGATAATTAAAAGGACACCTTTGCTGGTATTTGTTTTAAAATACTCTACAAAAAAATGGGGGAGGGGGAGAGAATAGAAAAAAAAAGATGGGGAAGAAGACACCTAGGTGGCTCAGTCAGTTAAGGTGATTTTGATTTCAGGTCAGGTCATGATATCACAGTTTCTGAGATGGAGCCTCTCATTGGTCTCTGTGCTGACAACATGGAGCCTGTTTGGGATTCTCTCTNAGAAAAAAGATGAGCAAAAGGTTAATGTTTGATGCTAAGTGATGGGTACATGGGGGTGGTCATCATTTATATGTATACTTTTAAAGGTTCATAATAAAAAGTTAACTTAATTTTTAAACGATGACCGGTTGCTATATGAGCTGTATATATAGGGAAGCAAGAGAGCAAGCAAGGAGATTAGCCTAGCTGAAATGAAAAATAAGGATGACCTGGACTAAAGTCAGAGCGATAGAGAGAAGTGGTCAGATTCCAACCCTATTTATAAGAGAAAGCACACAGGACTTGCTGATAGGTTAGATACGGGTGTAAGAGAAAGAACAGAGTCAAAGATGATCCCCAGGGTTTCAGTCTGGGTTCTTGGGAGAATGGAGCTGACATTTACTGAGAATGGGAAGATAGAAAAAAACAGATTTGATCGGGAGAGGGGAGTATTTTTAAACTCTGATTTAGCCATAGTTAAGTTTGATGTGTCTATTAAACACCCATGTGAAGATAGGAGTAAACAATTAGATATATGTATCTAGAGGGGATATAAATGTGGCGTTTGTCAGCATACAGATGTTATTTAAAGTCATGGAACTTACTGAAAAAATAATAAAGTCAGAACTGGTTGAGATCAACCAGAAGCTACAGAAAAGAGGACCAAGAATTGAGGCCTGAGGCACTCCAACATTAAAATAATAAGTAGAATTCAGCAAAGGAGACAAAGAAGGAGCAGTGGATGAGGTAGGAGGAAGACAAGAAGTGTCTTGGTGGCCTGGTGAAACGTTCTAGAAAAGACAATACTTGAATATGCCTTAGCATGAGCTGACCTCTCTATGATGTGGTGGCATTATTGATCTACCATGAGTAAAACATGCATGAGTTATTTCTCTCATTGATGGTTTTTTTCAGATCCTAAAAAAAATTTCCTACTTTATAAGGTCATTGTAAGAATTAAATTAAATCAACTATGTAAAGCATATAACACTAAGTGTGCAATGGAAGCACTTAAAAAATGGTCATTGCTATTATTATTTCTACATATTTCTTGTACCTGACTTAGCTAGTTGAGATTAAGTGCTAGTCCCCAAGTCATACACACTAACTTAGATTTGGTCAAACCTGTGGCCTGACTTCTTCTGCATCTAAGCTGAGTGAGCAGGGCTGTGTGATCAGCCATTTCAGGAACTCTTTCAGGGAAAAAAAAAAAAAAGTCTTCTATTGCTTTTGTATATTTCCACCCAAATGAGGAAGTGTCAGTGTGACAAGTAGGTACCCAAGTCCAAACCACATCTCCCCTGGATTAATTTTACCTGTTATAATTCTCTGCTTCTTAAGGGATCCATGTCATCTAGAATGCTAAATGTGTACCTAAACCTATTCTTTTGCATATCTATTTCTAAATTTGTAGACTTCATGAATGATCTGGAAAGAATATCTTTTTACCCTCATACAGCTCAACCTCATTGAGAGTTAAACAGCAGCCCACAAACTGTGGTATTCTATCTAGCATGGTGGCCACCAGGCGGATTTGAAGGCAGTCCATGTTTCTTTTTTTTTTTTTAATGTTTATTTATTTTTGAGAGAGAGAGAGAGCTCGAGTGGGGTAAGGGCAAAGAGCGAGGGAGACACAGAACCCCAAGCAGGCTTCAGGCTCCGAGCTGTCAGCACAGAGCCCAACATGGGGCTCCAACTCATGGACAACGAGATCATGACCTGAGCTGAAGTCTGATGCCCATCCAACTGAGCCACCCAGGCACCCTAAAGGCAGTCCATTTTTCTAATTCAAGTCTTTGCCCTGGAGCCCATTCCTTGCAAAGAAGAGGAACAGCCGAACTCACAAGAACTCACAACCCGGCATCTCATCTGAGAATCTTGAAGCAATTTGAAAATGTTAATTAATCTACGCTGAGCTTTTGTTGTTTTCTGAAAAGACAGTGACAGAACACTTGGCTTTCAGACATAAGTAGACCTGCCTAAGATCAGTAGCAATTTATGAGGCCAGTTTCCATTTTCATCATTTGTGTGGGCCAAGTAACTTCACAAAACTGGCCCTTGGCAATCAAGCATTAAGATTTAATGCTCTCTCACCCTTCATAAGAAAAGTAAACAAAAATGCCTGTCAGGATGAACACAAGGCCACCTGTGGGTGGGGGGAACTTTCAATATATCTTCCTTTGTATGTGAGTTTCACTATTTTCTCAAGTAAAGGGTACAAAGGTTGGGAGTAGCTTTCCAAGGGCCACCAAGGACTTCTTGTTTCTATTTCCCTTGGTTATGGGGCTGACTGAACATGCAAAGGTGTCTGACCTCTCCTTGCTTGGGTTATTAGCTCCAACCACCTGCTGATTATTCTTTGGATGAGCCCCTCACTCCTTACAGAGGAATGAGACCTTACAAAGTCCATCCATTCATTATCCTGTTGAAAGAGAACAATTCCTTAGCCATATTGGTAACCATAACCTAAAGCTAATGTGAATAACCAGATTATATCACTTGTAAATAAGATGGAACTACACAGAGGAAC
Source organism: Crocuta crocuta (assembly GCF_008692635.1). NCBI lineage: Eukaryota > Metazoa > Chordata > Mammalia > Carnivora > Hyaenidae > Crocuta > Crocuta crocuta. The sequence continues at coordinate 849,720 of NW_027527957.1, forward strand.
ACGTCCATGACAGTACCTGGTGGCAAAAATTACTGAGATTGATTTGAAATCAGCTGTTGCAGTAAAACTAATGACATGACACGCAGGTGCAAGTACATTACGTGGCAAAAATCTGGGAACTGAGAATTGTTCGTGTAAAAACTGAACTTCACTAACCAGTATAAAACTGTAAGATCCTGTTTTTGTAATTCCTTTCAGTGTACAGAGAGCAAGTATGAAAAGCATCACGTATTCAAAAATAGGGTTTTAAAGAAGATGGGGACCTTCTAAACAGTCTTATTTTCTATCCTAAAGAGTTAGTTTAAAATGCATTTCTTGAGTTGTTTTTCTAATTTTAAATTAGGATTTTTGCTTTAATTCTTTGAATTTGGAAGCAGCTTAGTGTACATACTATATTATGAAGCATTTCAAAGTATCCTTGCAAGATTTTGCTATTTAGCAAATGGATTTGTCGATACATTAAAGGTATTTATTACAAGCTTTGTGCTGTTAAGTGGGGTGAAGTGAGTCTTCTGCTCCAAACCAGTAGAAAATTCTTAATTGAAGGAATCCTTCATTTTTATGACTCCAGTTTACTCTGCAAATGCTTGCTTCCTTGTTTTCGTAGTCTTTAAGATAGGAACCTTACTTCCAGCACAGCACACCTGCCCATTACCCTGTATCAGAGGTTCCTGGAGAAATGAAAGCAAATTGTTTGCTGCAAAGTTTAATTGGAAATCTGTTGGAACTGGTACAGGAAGTATCCAAAAATAGACTTCACGCTAATGTATATCAGGTAAGCAGTTTCTCTGTGCTTTTTTAAGAAAAGGAAATCTACTTAATCTATTTTTACTTGTATATACTTACATGGTATCTATTTATGTAGTCTAGTGATGTAATACCTCATTATAGAATTATCTAGGACTAAACATCTTTCTACATAGTCAGCAATGCTGGTGGGAAGAAAAAGCAAGTAAAAATTCTTGACAAATTACAGGAAGCGTTATTAGAATGTTGTCATTCATCTCAAGTTATGCACACACACACACACGCACACACGAGCTTTTATCCACCGCTTCTCTTTGTTCATCACAGCTGACTGTTAATAGCATAGAACCTAAGCAATACTGTTATGCAAGCTTGTTGCTCGCATTCTCATTTTCCCCATTCATTTCCTTTTTTCCTTTTGGCATCAATATATCTATCACCTCTAACAGTCACCAGCTACAGGTCTCCAGTGTCCTTTCTTCATCCCTAACCAAACTTAAGAAATCTTCTAATAACTGTTAACAGAATGATTGATTAGCAGATTACACTTTCATACAATAGCTTTAATATAATGAGGTAATTTCATATAGATATTATTTTAGCTGGAAGTATCCTCATTATCTACTCCCTTTTCTTCTTTCTTCTAGAATGCATTCCAATGCCTTCTATAGTATCTCAATCACAACATTTTTGATAATAAAGTGTGATGGTGAAATGTGTCATTTTCACTAATGGAGGTGTTACTGTGTAACCTTGTGAAAGGAATGTCTTACTTAAAGAACAATGCTGATAGAAGTGATGAAAGATATTCTTGAACTCTAGACTTTTTGAGACCAAAGCTCTGGGAGTTTGTATTATTTGTTCAATTTGTTCACATGGTAATAAGAAAAGATAAGTCTTGAATTTCCACATAAATCCTAAAATTGGAGCTCAGCCCAAGTCTTGGAATTATTTTTGCAAGTGAGGATCTTTTGCCAAGAAATCCTTTCTAGTTCTTAATCTGGTTCTAGTCAGCTTCTGGATACAGAGAAGCATGTTTAATGCAGGATATAAGTGGTTAGTCAATTCCTGAGGCATCCATATTTCTTCATTTTCCTTGTTAAGATCTTGGTAATAATCCAACCCAAGAAATAGAATTGAATCCAGGCTGCATATGTATGAGAACTATTCTTCATTGAACTAAAAATGAACCTAGGTTGCCATTTTGAAGTCTTTGTTAAAAGCCAAGTAAAATTAAATCATGAGAAAAAAATTCCTAGTCATATTTTCTGAGGCGAACTGATTCAAGCAAATCTTAATTGTATTACACTTACGTATTATGTCAATTTTGTATGCCAGATAGGGAAAACACTGACCACCCTATTTTAGGTTACAGCTATACTCTTAACACTCCCCAAACTCCTTTTCTGATTTATTTTTCCCCAAAGCACTTATCCTAATTTAATGAACTATGTTTTACACATTTATTTCATTTATTGCCTATCTTCTCCCTTGGAATGTAAGCTCCTTGAAGGCATAGATTTTTAGTCTGTTTGGTCCCCGCCATATACAGCCTTAGAAAAGTTCTGGCACATAGTATGTGTGCAACCAATAATATTGAATGAACAAATTGACATGATTTATTTTATTCACCAAGCAAAACATTTACCTCCAGGAACATATATTTTAACTCAGACTCATGCAATGTGCATTTTAACACCTATATACAAAATCAATGCTCCCTAGAAATAAGGAAGGCACAGAGAAACTTACTTTGATTTCAGTCAGTGAATCAGTCAACATTTATTGAATGAATTGTTTGATGAATATACTGTGATAGGTTAGGAGTTGGTGGGAGAGTGGTAGAAATAATAAAAAGCTTCAGACAAGAATTCTGCCTTTAAGAAACATGTAGTTGACTTCAGACACAAGAAATAAATCCAGTATATTAAATCAAATTAATTAACAAAAATGCCAGACAACAAAGTCTTCACAAATAAGATGAATACTGACTTGAGCACTTAAGAAAGAGAAAGGCACATAGTAGGGAAAGAGAATGTGTTCACGGACAGTAAAGGGGGATTTGAGACAACAAATGATTTGAAGACAGGGGTAATAAGAAACAAAGCCACGATGTTAATATGAAGGTCAGATTCTAGACATCCCTTGAATAGAATTTAGACTTTCAATGAAGTAAATAGATAAGTATTAGAGGCATATGTCTCTCTCTCTCTCTGTGTGTGTGTGTATTTGTGTGTGTGTGTGTGTGTGTGTGTGTGTGTATGTTTGGCCAGGTAGTAGAGTACAAACTCTACTGTAAGAATTTTAATCTGGCATTGGTGTGCAAAATTAACAGATGGAAGAGACTGGAAGCAGGAAGATGAGTTGGGAAACTATCTTATCCCAAGAGTTTATGTGTGAGACGATAAAACTTGAAGTAGAGCAGAGTGCTATTAATGAAAAGGAAAGGCCAAATGGAAAAGATGGAATAAGCATGACTTGTTGACTATTTTGACGTGGAGGCAAAGGAAGATAAGTCGTCAAGTACCCAGGGTTTTGAACCTGAGAATATGGTGATAGAATTGATCAACAGAAGAAAAATCACATGGGATGAATGATAATGGGTACGGTTGCAAGCCCGCAGAGTTTGCAGTAATAGCAAGATACCCAAGTGAAATGTCCAGCAGCCAGGACAAGGCCACTTGGTAGAAAGATACAATCACTCCTAGAGTTATTGTACCCTAAAGAAAAAGGTAATTCAACTTTCTGTGGTGACCTACTTTGTTATAAGGTAAACCCTCGTGTTCTCCACATTTTTCTTTTTAATGATTTTTTAAATTATTATTTCCGAGAGAGAGAGACAGCGTGAACAGGGGAGGGTCAGAGAGAGGGAGTCACAGACTGAAACAGGCTCCAGGCTCTGAGCTGGCAGTCAGCACAGAGCCCGACGCGGGGCCCGAACCCACAAACCGCGAGATCATGACCTAAGCGAAAGTCGGACGCTTAACCGACTAAGCCACCCAGGCGCCCCCTCCACATTTTTCTATGCATAGGTTGACATCCCTGCTTTCTTACTTGTTAACTTCTTAGTTATTAATTTTTTAACTAGGCAAATATTCTTACAGCAAAAAGTCAGACCCTCAAGTGAAATCTCCCACTATTCTCTCCCCAACCCCTTCCCAGAGGTAACACATTAACCATTTTATGTGTGTCCTTTCAAACTTTTTTCTGTGTGGTTACATATGTATGTAGTACATGTAGAAATACATGTGTATTTGTTTGATCTACATAAGCCAAATCATGCTGCATAGTACCATCAGCCCATTAGCAGCTGCTAAGGAAGTCTTACTGCCAATTTGCTGTAGCTGTGGGGAACCCAGGCAGGGAAAGCTCAGCTGCAAGTTGCCAATACATCCAAGATTTTAACTGATGCTAATTTCAGGGAAAATTCTGAACATCAGGAGTTTGGCTAATGTATTAGATTAGATTTAATAGTACCTTGCCAGATAGATACTCCATTGCATCTCAGTAGCGCAGACGATTTTTTCCTCCCCTCTCACCAAAACACACACACTCTTTTGGAAATCATGTTTTTACTCTCATCTTTAGGGAACAAGATTCAAGTCACTACTTCTCCAGTAATTTTTTAAATCAGATTTACATTACTAGAAATCCTTAGTATTTCTAGATTCTCTATTTCTGTTTTTTTAATCTCTCTCTAATCTGTACCTTTTCTCTCCATGATTTTTCATTCCACTTACTACTTTTAAATATTTTAAGCTTATTAACTTATTTAGAGAGCCCACACAAGTGGGGAAGGGGCAGAGAGAGGGAGAGACAGAATCCCAAGCAGGCTCTGTGCTGTCAGCACAGAGCCAGATGTGGGGCCCGAACCCATGAACTGAGAGATCATGACCTGAGCTGACATGAAGAGTCATAGGCTTAACCAACTGTGCCACTCAGGCACCCCCAATTACTGCTTTTAAAAACAAGGCTTTCTCCAGGAAACAACCTCCTTGACCTCCACCGCAGCAACTTCTTACTTGACACATCCCCAAAAGCAAGGGAATNAACAAAAAAACAAGGCTTTCTCTTTACAACTCAGAGTACAGGGGTGCCTGGGTGGCTCAATCAGTTAAGCAACCAACTCTTAATTTTGGCTCAAGTCATGACCTCATGATTCATGAAATTGAGCTCTATGTACTGACAGGGTGGAACTTGCCTGGGATTCTCTCTCTCCCTCACTCTCTCTGCTCCTCCCCCACTTGCTGTCTCTTATGTGCTCTCTCCCTCTCTCTCTCTCTCAAAATGAATAAACTTAAAAAAAATTTTTTAAATAAAACTCAGGGTGTGAGGAAGATCTAGAAGTGCTGAGTTATGGTTGATAGCTGTTCATTGTATGTTGGTCAAAAGCTGCTGAATTTCAAATTTCATTCTTTTGTGTTTTTGTTCCTGGTTAAACTTCCCTAAAACCATAATAGTTACATGCCTACTTATAATGATTTACTGATTTACTTTAAAGCATATTTAAATATTGCAGCAACATGCATTTTATTTAGCACAATCCATTTTTAAAGTTCTAACTGTGGGAAGCTATATATGTTCATAATTACAGTTTATTTGAATGTGTAATATTTTTGGAAAGTGAAGTACCATACTTTGGGGGGGTGGAATGAAAATAATTTATATATCTTTAAATGAACTAAAGTTTCATTTTTTTTAATGTTCCATATCTAGGGTAATTTTTAAATTTGTTGGTTCTATTTTATATTATACGCCTTGAATAAAAATATCTTTATACAATGAAATCTCCCTAATGTTGTTTTCAAAATCCGTATCCTGTGGCCACCTCTAACTACTCTGATAATTGTGGTGACTAAAATATCATTGAGAGATTTTTTTTCTTATACTGAACCCCACACAAAATCATTTTTGCAAATAAGAGGAGGTGTCTTTCAAAAAACTAGCTGCAAATTATATTTCATCAGTAACTAATTATAATCATGTTGTTAGAAAAGTATGGCTAAAGCCACTTTAATAACTCATCTAGTATATTAATTTCATATGGGAGTATGACCAATCCTATAAGCATTCAGGATATATTTCAGAACTTTTCCCAAGAAGTCATTCCACACTTTTATAGTCCTTTTCAAGATTTAGTACCTAGCACTGTGTTTACTTTGGAGGCAGATTCAAAAAATAACTTGCCTGGGAACAGCATGTCTACCCTGAAGAAATGAGATATACATACCTAAAATTATAGGGGAATATGGTTTATGAACATAAGATAATATGGGTTGGATTCTCCCAGAAACCCCTTTGGGAAAGGTAGAATTTGATTTGAGCTTTGGGGGGCATGTAAGATTTACATCAGTAAAGAAGAAAAAGGAACAGTTTCCACACATAGGGAAGGAAACAAACAAAAAACCAAAAAAAAAAAAAAATGGTAGATATGGCAAAAATTATAGTTCCACCCTAACTGGAGTTTGAAAAGAGTAGGTGAGATTGGACAGGTAAAAGAAGGTGTTTTCTTAAATTTTTAAAAATGTTTTATTTATTTTTGAGAGAGAGAGAAACAGTGTGAGCAGGGAAGGGTCAGAGAGAGAGAGAGACACAGAATCCGAAGACAGGCTTCAGGCTCTGAGCTGTCAGCACACAGCCCGACGCAGGACTCGAACCTACAAACTGTGAGATCATGACCTGAACCGAAGTCGGATGCTTATCCGACTGAGACACCCAGGCACCCCCTTTTTTATTTATTTATTTTTTAAATGAAGACAAGGTGTTTTCTGAGAGGACCCCCAAGGCCCAGGTGTGGGGTGGTTGACAATTGGTCTAATAAACTAGAAGACTGAGGCTTTTTAACAAGTAGGAAAACATGCAATCTTTATCAAGATTTATTTGCCTGAAGTGGATAGACCAAGTTGGAGGTTGGAGATTTTAGAAGGAAGGACGTTGATTAAGGAGGCTTTATACATGTATCAAAAGGTTTGAAAAATACATGTTTCCTGGGGTGCCTGGGTGGCTCAGTCAGTTAAATGTATGACTTCAGCTCAGGTCATGGTCTCACAAATCGTTCAAGCCCTGCGTCGGGCTCTGTGCTGACAGCTGGGAGCCCGGAGCCTGCTTCAGATTTTATGTCACCTGCTCTCTGCCCCTCTCCTGCTCAAACTCTATGTCTCTCTCAAAAATAAAGAAACACTACAATTTTTTTTAAAAAAATACCCATGTCCTGTGACAGAGCAGTTCCACTTTTAGGAATTTACCCTAAAGAAGTAATCATAGATGCAGATGAGTCAGCTACCAGGATATTTAATGCATTTTTATTGTATTTCTATAACAATAAATCGGAAACTTAAATTGGTAGGTGGCCAAATATTATTGTAATAACACCAGAGTGGCCTATTATGGGACCATTAAAATTGATACATTATAAGACTAATGTCATAAAAACATGACATACTGTTTTTTTTTTTAATGTTTATTTTTTCTAGAGAGAGAAACAGAATGCGAGAGAGAGGGAGAGGGGAAGAAAGACAGGGAAACACAGAATCTGAAACAGGCTCCAGGCTCTGAGCTGTCAGCACAGAGCCCCACTCGGGGCTCAAACTCACGAGCTGTGAGATCATGACCTGAGCCGAAGTCAACCGCCCAACTGGCTGAGCCACGCAAGCACCCCAAACACGTGACATACTGTTGACAGGAAACAAAAGTTAACAAACATTGTGTATGGTATGATCCTGTGTATGTAAAAGGAAAGAAGGGCTGTGTGTGTGACAGAGAGGGAACATCTCTGTGTGTAACCGGTAAGTTGGAGCAAATATGACACATTTTGATTGGGTGAAAAATGCAATTTTTATCTTCCACTGTCCTTTTAAGTATGTGTTCATCGGTGTTCCTGCCCTAAGGTGAAGGGTGGAAGAGGTCCATCACTTTCAGAAAACAAAAAGTTCTTTAGCCGGTTATAGTTCTAAAAAGCCACAACTCAGTCTTAATAATCAAAATTCCAAACCTAGCTTTGTGCTGATTTTTCTTGTCCTCCCCCACCCCCACTCTCTCTCCCCTCAATCTCCAACCACTTCAGTCTGAAATCGTGTGGAGGGAAAAGTTGGAGAGGCAGTGAGTTCCCTCAGCAATACTCTTTAGGCTTTAGATGGCTGATCAGGAAATTTGCATTCTAGAACCACCTCTCTGTATCAAACTAGTAAATTAGCCACACCAATTTTTCATTACCTCGTGTGAAAAATGGAACTAATAACACTTGGCCTACCTACGTCTTAGATTTATTAGGCACATCAAATTATATTACAGAAGCAGAATTACTTTGCAGAGTTGAGAAGTTGTTTTAGCCGTGTGTTAGGAAACACGGCCCACTGGACTAGGGATCCAGAAGCCAAATGACTACAGGAGGCCAGGAAGGTAACATAAATGGTTATGTCATTTAAGATGTAAGGTGATAAATAACAACTGGCACCTGACCTTAATGGGGACGTGGTGCGCAGGGGTAGGGAAGATGGTGACTAAAGAAGGAGGGAGAGCTCATGCCCAGTGAGAGGGAGAAGCTATGCCTCAGATCTAAGGCACTTGTGCCGTGGACACATAGAGGTCATGTTGCTAAGTCCTCTGATATTTCAAGAGAAGTCAGAATTTCTGATTTTTATATGAAATCTAATTTTCCAATATTGACAATCGATTTAAATATCAAACACAGCATAGACCAACAATATGTAATTCGAACTTACAATGAACAAAGCCTAGAGTCAGGCCACACGACATCACTTCATAATCCTACACTAGACTATAAACAACTTGAGGGCAGAGATCTTGACTTTATCTCTGTAGTCTTAACATTTTATACAATGTCTGACATATTCAGTGCTTAATATATGCTAGTAAAACGATAGATGTGCACTGCTAAACTGAAAGACTGTTTCTACACGTGACGTCGTCAAACTCAAGACTGCCTCGTTATAAGGTTTTATATATATATATAAATTTAATTGTCATGATCTTTTTATTTTTCCCAACCAGTCAAAGTAGAATAGGGGAAACAAGTAGAAGAAAGCTAAAGCAATAGATGCCAAATAAAAGGTGAATATGAGCAAAGAGTTACATTAAATAAATAAATCATAAGAGGTTTTGTTATTTCTGGTGCTTTGTTTAATCTCCTGTAAGGAGATGGGTTGATGTGATTGAAGTGGGTGGATTTAATGAACTAAAGAGGTAGGTGAGAAGAACAGCACCTAACTTAGGGGATGTGGGTGTCTGTTGTGGGGACCATGAGTAGTCATAGAAGACTTCCGAAGGATGTGTTGCCATTTAATTCAACAAGTGATTTAATTCAACAAATACATATTGAATATTTACTATGGAATATATCGGTGAGCAAAACAAAGATTTCTATCCCTCATGGAACTTCTATTTTCCTGGTGGTGACAGACAATAGACATAATATATTAGAAAATTATATAGTAATGGGGCACCTGGGTGGCTCAGTCAATTAAGCATCTGACTTCAGATCAGGTCATGATCTCACAGTTCGTGGGTTCAAGCCTCGCAACGGGCTCTGCACTGACAGAGCCTGGAGCCTGCTTCAGATTCTGCGTCTCCCTCTCTCTCTGCCCCTCCTCTGCTCGCACTCTGTCACTCTCTGTCTCTCAGTTTTGGTGGAATACAAATCTGTACAATTGGTGGGGCAATTACACAGTATCTGTATTTAGAATAGAACCTTTCATTCACCAATTCAACTTTTAGGACTCTCTCCTATATATTCATACCTATATACAAGGACTTATAAACTTAGGGTTTGTGTTGGCATTATTATTCAGAGCAAAAGACTGTAAATAACTAAATATCCATGAATGTGTGATTGAAGATAATTTGAGCTGTACTTCTACTGAAGAAGACTGTTTAGTCGTAAAAGAAAATTATATAAGCGAGATATATTCGTACTATTAAATAAAATGAGAAAGAAGGGAAAAATGAATAAACGTTAAAAATTTTTTTAAGAAAATTATGTAGTATGTTAGATGGTATGATGGTCAGTGTTGTGTGCTGGTTGGTTAGGCTATAGCCCTTAGTTATTCAAACACTGATTCAGGTGTTGCTGTGAAGGTTATGCTGGTTAATCTGGGTAGAACTGATTCAATCAGTTGAATGACCTTAAGCATAAAACAGGTTTCTCCACAGAACGAGAAATTCTGTCAATGGACTACAACTTCAAGTCTTGTTGGCAAGTTCTAGCCTGCCCTGTGGATTTTGGACTTGCCTAGCTAGCCCCCACAGCTGCATACGCCAATTCCATATACTATATGAAAAATCATTTGTCTTTGTAGCAAACTACTGCTACATAACAAACCACCCTCCAAATTTAACAACTCCATCACCAATTGCCCAAGATTCTGTGCACTGGCAATTTGGATTTAGCTGGGGGAGTTCATCTCTCCTCCACACCACAGCAGCTGGAATCACTCATGTGTTTGCAATCATTTGGCAAGGCAGCCGGGCTGGCTACAGCCAACCAGCCTCCTTCACAGGCAGGTCTAAAAGCAGACTGAGGGGGTGGGGCCTCTGGGACAGCTCTCTCACCATCAGCAGACTAGCCCAAGCTTCTGTAGGTGCTGGCTGGGTCCAAAACAGCAGCAAGCGAGACAGTGCAAATATTCCATGTGCAAGGACTCATCAAGCCTCTGCTTCTGCCATTGGCCAGTGCAGGCCACATGGCCAAGCCCAAAATCAGTGTGGAAGAACACTTCACAGGGGCCTGGGTTTAGAGACGTGATTCATTGGGTTTGCCATTACTTCAAAACCCACCGCAGGG